>NW_009196038.1:0-15134 GCF_000690835.1 Fulmarus glacialis | reverse complement strand
CCCAGGGGAAGCCTGTGCTGGAGCAGGCTCCTGGCAGGACCTGTGGCCCTGTGGGGGACCCACGCTGGAGCAGTCTGTTCCTGAAGGAATGCACTCTGTGGGAAGGGCCCACATTGGAGCAGTTCGTGAAGAACTGTAGCCCATGGGAAGGACTCACGTTGGAGAAGTTCGTGGAGGACTGTCTCCCATGGGAGGGACCCCACGCTGGCGCAGTGGAAGAGTGTGAGGAGTCCTCCCCCCAAAGAGGAAGGAGCAGCAGAGACGACGTGTGCTGAACTGATCACAACCCCCATTCCCCATCCCCCTGTGCCGCTGGTGGGGAGGAGGTAGAGAAACTTGGGAGTGAAGTTGAGCCCAGGAAGAAGGGAAGGGTGGGGGGAAGGTGTTTTAAGATTTAGTTTTTATTTTTCATTACCCTACTCTGATTTGATTGATAATAAATTAAGTTGATTTCCGCAAGTTGAGTCTGTTTTGCCCATGACAGTAATTGGTGAATGATCTCTCCCTGTCCTTATCTCAATCCAGGAGCCTTTCACTGTATTTTCTCTCCCCTGTCCAGCTGAGGAGGGGAGTGATGGAGCGGCTTTGGTGGGCACCTGGCATCCAGCCAGGGTCAACCCACCACAGCCATCATCAAAGTAGTTAGATGACAACAGAAAAGAAAGAGTAAACTACAATCCTGCCAAACACTCAACAGTGCAGAAACTTGTAGTTGCAGATGGGTAGCACTTCATGTGAAAGAACCTGACAGCAACCTCAGAAAAAGTCAGAACCCAGCACGGTACACGTGGCCAGAACAGACCCTGTCTTCTCCTGAGGGCAAGTAGGGATGTGTATACAGTAGGGACAGACAAAGATCCTGAGAGGACAGAAGTAAACAAACTCTTCTCTATGAGACAGTTGCAGTTGGACTAGATGATTGTTGCTGGTCCCTTCCAGATGGAACTATTCTATTCTATACTAAATAGGACAGCCTTTCTTCCTTTCTGTCATTAAGGAGGAAATCAGCTGCCAGCTTCAGCTTCTCCCAGTTGCTTGACAACTGAATCAGAAAGTCTCTGACTCTTATTGTCACCATTAAGGAAGAGGGAAAAGATGGTACAACGTATCAGGGATCCAGGCCTGGGCCAAGTATCAAATACGGAATCCCAAAAGTTAGAAGTTAATTTGTTTATTTTTGCACATAACACTGGTCCTGCACTGCCCACGATGCTGTCACAGCCAGACTTACCTGCTCAATTTCAACAGCATTAACGATGATCTCACGGACCCGCTCTTCTGACGGTCTGTTCACTAAATAATGGAACATTAGACAAGCAAAATCACAGTGTAGACCCTGAAATGACAGAGAACAATGAAAAAAAAAGTCAGTTTTTCCCTTCTCCACATAGTTTGTTCTTACTTTGAGGCAGCCTCATTCAGGTTGAAGCTTCCTAGTCTCCTGCTTCTTTGACAGTCTTAATGTTACCACGTGTGGCAGGCACTTTTAGTTTACAACCCAGTTAGTAACATCTGAAATCCAACACGAACCACTTATGTCAAAATAACACTCAGCATACATGTTTCTCAAGTAAGTATTTTTGAGAGCAGCTCTACTGTGAGGGATCCTACACAGAGCCCTGCTGGGTCCCTGCCTCCCGTCAGAGATGCTTTTGCAGAAAGACTCCTACATCAACACCTGCAAAACTACCTGCCAGCTAACACAAACTGTTTACCTGCTCTCCGCTTCGAAATACCTGTACAGAAATACTTGGTTTACATTCTTTTAGTAGCATTTCTTCCCTTGTGTCTCCTCAGAGCATTTTCAGAAAGGAAGATTCAGATTAGAGTCACCAAATCCAAGATTAACAAGTCATCTCTCCACACAACGTGCAGTTACTGTGAGGAATTTGCTACCAGAACATTCATAGGTTTGTAATACTTAAGGCTACCATGCCCCAACTCAATCCATCAATGCCTTCACATTTCACCCAGCTATCCTGCACAGAGCCCAGTAAATTGTGTTCACTCTCAAGATTTCCAGAAAAGCCTCCAGCCAGGATACGACAACATCAGGAGATGAGCAATCCCTCATGCTGTGAGGCAGGTATCAGACAGCTGCTCCAAGAGGTACCTCAGTTTCTATTTGAGCTTGCCTGGCTGCAGCTTCCAGCCTCTGGCTTCAGCCGTACCCACCACTGCTAGACTAAAGGAGCACTGTGCTACCGCCTCTCCTCTCGAGAGCAGGATGGTGATTACAGCGTAGGAGCACCATGAGGGCACATCCAGAGTCAAAACCAGTCAGGATTTGGCAGACTATGGGCAATGAGACAATCCAGTGCCATTGTTAACAAGGGTCAAAACAAAACCAAGTGAAAACTTCTTCAAAAAGGCTATGAAATCCTCATGCTTCAGGTCATGAAACAGCCCTAAACCAACATAATTTGGGAAATACTTCCCCTCTAAGGACAGCTTTAGCAGCTTTAGCCCTGCTGCAGGGCTTCGTCCAGGCCAACGTCACCAGCAGAATGCAAGATGTGCCTGGCTTCTCACCTGAACCAGTGCATTCCGCTGTTGGTGCTCCCAGCAGCTTTGCACCTTTAAGAATCAGAGATGCACCAGCTCAAAGAACAGCCTGGGAACAGAGCCTGCAGCTCAAAAAACATATTGAGCTTTAACCATTTATCTGTTCACATGCCTCAGAAAACAGTTCGTATAGTTTTCCACTGTAAATTCTTTTTACTGCCACTGCTTTCGTAACAGCATTTCCTGGTTTTCGACGCAGGTGCTGTGTGCACCAAGCCTTACCCTTCGTAACAGCTCTGCGGTTGGAATTATGCTAGTGGAGCTCAAGAAAAATTCAGTCTCTTGGTGCTCGACTTTGCAGAGAAGTACAGTTACACTGCTGTATAGAGGAATTTACATCTCATTCACCTGCAAGTGATCCTTCTAACAAACTAATACTTCTTCGCTCGAATGGATCAGTTCGTGACTCACAGAAACAGAAGACACAAGGAAGGTCAAGGCTGAAGAACAGTTTCGTTTTGCTTACTGATCATATCACTTTCTTCAAAAGTGTCTTTTAAAGTAAAGGCATCTTGTAAGATGCCTCCTTTCAAATCAGTTTATCAAATCCATGGAGATTACTTCCTTTATGACAAAGCTCTTTATTCTTTTAGACCAACTCTGATAAGTTCAAACCACTAGCATGTTTATACTGCATACAAAACTGGTCTTTCCGCTTTTTCAGTGCTGACAGTGCCCTAAGTTGTGTGGTGCCCTGTAGACAGGCCCCAGCCGTAAGGAACTGCTGCCATCTGGCAGGCAGCAGTGCAGGAAGCGGCGAAAAGAAAGGGCACTTGTCAGCATGCGGCCTGCCACATTGGTGTGCTGACATGCAGCCCCTCAGACGCATCACATCTTAAGCTAAGAAGCACTCCCCTCTAATGCAGACCGGTAGCCGCCCCCTCCCAGGAGATCCTATCGCTGTGCAGTAACACAAGAATACGGAGAGGAACGAGATCTGCTGCTTCTGCAGCAACCTGCCACAGCTGGCCAGGCGACGGGTGCAGAAGGCCATCTGCGAGCTCTGGGACCCACAACTAGGGGCAGATGGGGAGTGGTACAAGGAGGCCACTTGAACCTGACTGAAGCAGTTAAGACAGAGCAAGGCTCAGAGTCACGTCCTAGCTAGGCCCTTGCCCAAGCCAGCTCCCACTGCAGTTGGGGACCGTGCAATTCCACACCAGTCCTTTGGCAGCCAGGTCTTTGCCTCCCTTCATGGCACAGGAAAACAAACGTCCCCTTCAATCCAAAAAGTCCACCTTTTTGATCATACTACGCATTGGGGTATTGCTAATATTTATGTTTACTCCCTTTAAAAACAGGTATTTCTGCTGGGGGACATAGCAGCACCTAGGCTTTAAGTTCATTAGTAACTTATAGCTAGAAGTCTGCTTTTTTCCCCTTTTTACAAATATTCTGGGAATAGCCTGCTCCTTTGCAGGACCCCAATCTTCCTACACATCAGCAGTTACAGGTTCTCCATCAAAGCTGCAGAAACAAGGTCGGGCACTGCTCTGGGGAAAGGAAGTCTCTCCTCTGTGCTGCCCAGGAGGTGATGTTAAAGCAGACGCAGAAGGCTTCCTGTGGGAGAAGCTCTGGGGAGCACGGCCTGCAGTTAACTGGCAGGTAACCAGGACCTCTGTCCTACCAGGACAGTGGACCTTCCCTGCAAAACCCCGCTGCTGACACTGGCTAGCAGAGAACCTACTCAGACTTCTACCACCCCCTTGGCCTCCAGCACCATCAACATTAAAAAGGCGTTGTCACACCCAGAAATGCATCCCCTACTTGCTGCTGGATTCTATTTTTCACTGGCTCCTACCCAAACACTGCTTCTGCACCCACTCACCTGCTTTGTTCCTTTTCTGCTCTCTTCACCTTCCCTCCAAACCTCCCTGCCACCAGAGGTGGGCCGCTCTGGCAAGACTATGGGATCTTTATGAATATAATTCTGCCCTTCCCCTGGAAACTCACTTTCCTTCCCGGACAGTATGTAAGACATGACACATTACCTCATCTCTGCTAATAAGTTCATTGGAGAAAGTCAGTCCAGGCATCAGACCCCTCTTCTTCAGCCAAAATATAGCAGCAAAGGAACCCGAAAAGAAGATGCCTTCAACTGCAGCAAAAGCAATCACTCTCTCACCTGTTTAACATAACACATTTTCAGTTAGACACAAAATAGTGTATTGCTCATCAACACGATGCACCATTTGCATCAGACAGACCGACGTTGGAGAGGACGAATCCCCACTGCAGCAGCAGGTGCCATATCTGACCACATCTTTCAGCAGATCCCGAGGCATACAGCAACAGCACTTAACCACAGGCGACCCCAGCAGAACAGCAGAACCAGGGCACCCACTGAAATTGCCACAGGTCAGAAGGTAAAGAACATAATTGCCCAAAGTGGCCAACACATTAGTACTCCTTTATCTCCTTCTCCTAAAAGGCAGGAAAATGGCTGTGTAACTAATAGACAAAACTGAGGGAAGTGCCCATCTCCTGTAAATTAAAGAAAAAACCTTACACCTCAATCTCTGCTTGTTGAGAATCTACATAAAACCATATTCTTACAAGACTGGAAGAACACAGAACATAATTCATCAAGACACAAATAACTATTTATGTTATCCCACCTGTTATCCCACCTTTCATCCAAGGAAAGCACAGCGTTGTTGGTCCCAGTTCTCCCTGTTCTCTACAGAACTGTATTTCTTCAGACTACAAAACCATCTGACTGCTTGGTGAACATTTCATGTACTCTATTTTAAACAACTTCACAAGATCCTTGGGTATATTCTAACATGAAGAGCTTTTGCATTAAGTGTTGGTGCCTTTTCCCAGTGAGAACTGCACAGAGTTTTGTTTAAAAAATAAAATAACCCCAAAATAGCCAGATGTCCCAATTCCTCTACAAGATGCAAATGCCATCTGCTGGCTCATCTGAAGAAATTCAAGTTAGGAAAAAAGCACAAAGAGCAACATGAACTTACAAGTAGCACAGAAGTTACTAAGGCAAGAATTTGTCTGGCAACACTAAATATCTCCTAGGTTACTTGAGAGAGGAGTGGAGGAAGGCTGCTCATACAGTATAGGTTTAATGAAGCACAAGACTGAATATCAATATGGTTTTTACTACATTCCACCTGACTAGCTATCATACAAATGAGTTAAGCTGAAACAAAAATCACCCATCAGCAGCACCACATGAGCACACGCTGGGAGGCTGAGAGTCCACAGAACACCTACAGCAATTGAACCCTCAGCCTAAGAAATCAACCAAAAGCTGCAGAGACCCGGTTGCAGGCCAGGTCCCCAAGCTGGAAGGAAACGAGCCAGCCAGCCAGCCACTTTCATACACCATATCTCATAATTCATAACTGTAAGACCTGGGCCCCCCAAATGTTTTAAACTTGGGAAGTTTTCTCAGTGAAATGAAAAAACAGAAGTCTAGAAATGTACTTTACAAAAATTTGAATAGGATGCATGAAGTTTGGGGGCAGGGCAGGGGAACATTGTTTTTTGAGTTAGGGAACCTTCTGATTCCTGGCACACTCCATGCTGCTGGGAGCCGAACGAAGGAGATGAAGAAGGGACTCCACACACAGCAAGCAAAGCCAGATTGGGGAGGCAGCAGGACACTCCAGGACAGGAGAACCTACAGCTACAAAAAGAACTCCCCTCAAACAAGAGCTGTGAACAACAGATGCTGCAAAAGAATGATATTCAGATTTATTTTGTTCCTCTAGCTGAATCTCTCCATCTCCTACACTTTCTCTAAGTATAGAGGATGTTTGGTTTAGAAAATTCACCAGAGTCTGCCCATTGTTCATTTCAGCTACAACACATCCTTCAGTCAACACTGTAAGCTGAATGCAGAACACTGGAAAGGATGCCCTGTACCATGCTGATCGAAGCTGAGCCAGTGCCCCAGCTCTGAAATAAGATACAAAAACTAGAAACCTGGTCCCAACAGCAAACCAGCAACACCAGAGACAGATGATTCCTTTTTGCCCAGGCTCAGTCATGCTGTTACAAAAAAAGACTAACATCACACACAAATTTGTCTATATGAACATGAACACAGAAAAAGCCTGGACTTGCAAGACTTAAGCTGCCCAGTTCTGAACACTGAAGTACAAAATAGGAGCCAACTGGAAGAAATCATCACAACTCCTAGAAAACAAGGTCTATAAGCAAAAACTGAAGAAACTAGGCTTTTTTGGTATACAGACAAAAAAAGGACAAAGAAACCCACATACATTTTTCATAACATGATTCTAGTGGGCACTGCCATTACTATATTGCTTTAGCTGAAGATAAAACCGTACATGCTCAGCAGAAGTTACTTCTAGTTCTTTAGTCAAACCAGAGACCCACAAGCCACTACATCATATGAGGAGAATTTCATTTCACGTTCCAGGGATGCAGCTCACTCCCAGAGGATTAGTTTGTGACATGTGCAACAGAAACAAGTTTTTAAGAAGCTACACACCAAAAGTGGATTCTCTGTCTTCAATCCACTTCAGAGCCCAGTCTGCTTTCTTCTTAACGCAAGGCATTGTTTCAATAGCATTAAATAAGAAATCCCTATAGAAGAAAACAAAGAGAAAACATCAAAATAAGAAGTGATTTATGTAAATCTGCCCTGGTTACCCCTACTGGCTCCACCAGACAGAGGAATCCATTATGCTAGGCTCTGAACTAACCTAAGTAAGAGACTGTTCCCACCCAAAGGGGTGATGATCTCTGATAACAAGGGCACAGGGAGGCAGATGTGCGGAAAGTGACAAACCCAAGGGCTCAGAGGAGGCAAGCTGCAGAGATGGGAAGTGGACTCAAACGTCCCATCCCAGGAGCGCCCACTCACCAGACCACGGTGCCTCTCAGACTTGAAGCCAGATGGCAGCCACTTCCTACCCACCGAGCTAAACCTCATCCTGCCCAACTCCACAAAAGGAACTGGACAATTCCCACGAAACCCAGGCTCTGTTCCCATGCTAAACACCTGAAAGGAAACCTTGCAGTCCTCCCACTGTCACCACTCAGGGTGCCAGCGTGGGAAACCAAGCTCTGCCTGACCATCACCATGGTGGAGTCTCTGAGGGAAAGTGCTTCTTTTCAAATGTATTACCATTTGGACTAGGAAATTCTCTAGACAAGAAAGGTGATGGGGCTCTCCAAAGAACCCAATATTTAAAAACAAGCAGTTCAAGTTGTATGAAAAAGCACCGACAACAAAAAAGCTGAAAAGATGCAATGCATTGATTACTGTATGTTAGAAACACCAGTTGGATCACCGGTGTTGGATCACTGAGAGCACTCAATTTCCCGAGGCAGATCCTTTGCTGATGAGACAGCAAGTACCTCAGGAGCACAATAACCACAAGGAGCTTGTCTAACCTTTAACAACATTTCACATAGTCCGCACTTCCTGCAATCAAAGATTTATACAAATATTAACTAACCTTCTGACACTCCCACACAAGTCTGTTGGTCAGTAATACTTCTCTCCATTTTGGGGGTCAGGAATGCAGGCCTTGAAACCTTTAAGGAACCGTCCCCAACTCCCCCAGTAAGTCAGTATGAAACAGAAGGCAGCTGCTGCTGCTGCTGCCGCCCAACAACAGTGCCACTGGCCTAGGTGACAGATTTCCCATGGGTCTGTAAACTTCCAGAAGTTTACCTTTTCTCAGGATCTTTGATGTAGGTGTCTATGAGCAAGCTGTACATCTCTGAGTGAACGTTCTCAATGAGAATCTGAAAGCCATAGAAACAACGAGCTTCTGGGATCTGCACCTCCTGACTAAAACGCGCCACCTACCAAAACCAGAAAGCATGGCAATGAGTACATGCTGTACGGTGAGCGTGGAGACAGTACTCTAAGCTTAATGGGAGAGACAATAGAACTCTACCACAGAGAAAGGATGGGAGCAGTTCTGCCCTACTTTATTCACAGATATGTCAATAGGATAGGTGTGGTGCAGAAGAAAACAAAGCAAGCTAGCTAGAAGTTAAAACATCTGCCGTGCATATTGGATAGAGAGCTGCAGTGAAGCATGAGGGCACACGTACACAGGAGGAGAACAGCAAAATATTGCAATACTAAACACTTCATATTGAACAAAGCCTCAGACTTTTTGTCCATCACTAAAAAAAATAAACAGTATGACATAAGACGTGTTCATGCAATATATGCACATACACTATGACATATGCTACACATTATAGACATTCAAGATCTAAACTGGGCATTATCACCACTGATAACCTGTGGTGAGGCATTCTGCAGCCCAGTGCAGGAAGATTTCCCCACCTTTTTAGTAGCACCAACCTGCAGCCCTAAAAGATTCCAGGATGCCATTCAGTGAGAGCAAAATGGATTTTACCAAAATAAGGAATACAGAGCATGGCACAGCACAATCCCTCCCTACTTCTCATCTAACAGAAGTATGGGAAGAAGCGTGGGGTTCTATTAATTCATTGAGAAATGCGGATCAACAGAAGGCTGAGCTTAAGAACTGTGTCCAAGAGTGATATGATTTGGAGTCTTGCTGACCACAGTTGACCCGATTTAACTCAGACACTGGCCCCAGCAGAACAAGCTGCTTATTCCCCTTGGCAAAAATGAGATGATGGGAAGGAAGAAAAGTACACATTTAATAAACTTATGCATTAATGTGAGAAAACCAAAATGAAAAGCCAATAAGCCAATAAAATGAGTAAGTATTCAAGCCTTCTGTAAAGCTTTCTCACCAGGTTTTCATTTACAATTCCATCACTGGCTGCAAAAAATGCCAGAACATGAGAAATAAAGTATTTTTCATCTGCTTTCAGCTTGTTCCAGTGAGGAAGGTCCTTTGACAAATCAACCTAATGAAAAGAAAAAAGAAAAACATTATTGCCCTTTTGAGTTTGTCATTCTATAAGAACAGAGGCAGAGTTTTGGCATTTGCTCTCAAATCTTTACATGTAGAGAATTTAAATACATGTGACTGTAAAAAGACAACAGACACACTGCAGTACCGCTGTCTCCCTCTGCAACATCACGTTTGCTTCGCAGTTTACACTTTTGTTATTTGGAACAAAAATCATCGTCTATTGAATTGTAAATAAATCAGATTTTGAAAAGCATTAGTATCTTCTTGTCATGAGTACAAACATTACCAGTAAGCAGAGCTTACTCTGAGACACTTAAACTCTGCTTGAAATAAATGCTGATACTCCAAGAAACCCAGGTGTGCCAAAAGATGGACTGAGGGGACTTTTGCCTTTGACAGGTGTTCAGCCTCCATCCTGCCAAAGAATGGCACAGGGCGAACGCTGTGCAACTGCTCTCATCTACCAGACTGAACTCTAGCTGTGGTAGAAAACCACAACCTCCTTTGCATAGGTCTTTTTTGTTTGTTTGTTTGGAGGGGGAGATTTCTGAACCACAGCAGCAGTTAAATAGGGCCAGATGTGAAAAATATAGAGGCTTAAAAACTTATATACGTGTATCTGTATGTGTGTATATAAACATGTACACATACACGTGTGTATATAAACACATACACACACAAACCAGTTTTACAGTTAACTTTCCAGTTCATGTGGAAATGCACCGACAGATGGTAGGACAGTGTAAGAAGGAACCAGTAATATGGTAAAAAGGCAATGCTGATAAGGCAGGAGTTTAAATGCCTTTTCTTTAACGGCTTAAATCAACCTCTACTGCAACAAGGCAGCAAGCCTCCCAGGCAGGCAACAGAATAGCACTTCTACAGGCAGCTGCTCCTCACCATCCCGGGATGCTTTCTGGCCTATTTAGAGCCTGCCAGTGCCTTCAGCTCACTCCTCTGCAATTACAGATCACTGTTCACAAACGAGCAAAGGCTGCAGAAGCTTCGAGTTGGAACAACCAGCTCAGCTGGCAGGTAATCTCTCCAGTTCAGAAGCCTCCACTGCTGCAAGTGTAGCGAGCTGAGTACTCCTCAGGTTGGGCTAACCAGCACCCTCATGAAAAAACTTACAGCTTGCATTATAACACAGGGCAAGCATCTAACCAGGGCAATCAGGAGTCAATTAGAAGCATATTTAGCAAGTGTCCCAGATTATCACCATCTTTCTGGAAAATAGGTGCCTAACATTAAAGAAGCATTCACATGAAATTGCCCAAAACATCTTACATGGGCAAGGAGTTAGTTGCAGGCACAGAGATCACAGCAGGGTGGTGACCATAAACCAGAGCTGACTTAGGCTCCCTCTATAACCAGAGAAGTGCCCCAGGATATGATTCCACCTCATCCTAAATCAAACACTTAAACCAGCTCTGCTGAATCGCCCTGTGGAAGCAGCTTTCTTTCCACTATCCGTGAAGGGAGTCCTGCTCTGGTGCAGGCACCTCATGTTCGATGCAATTAACTCCAACCCTTACAACACAGAAGCCAGCAGCAGAGCTAGGAAGGAAGCTCCACAACCCCGGTCTGAATGCCTTGTGCCAACCCACTAGCCCCAGGGCTCACCTCTTCTGCTGTCCAAAAGGAGGCCTGAGCCTGTTTATACATTTTCCATATGTCTGGGTACTGGATGGGGAAGATGACGAACCGGCGGGGATTTTTTCTGAGAAGAGGCTCCTCATCAGGGTCCAAGCCATTTTCAGCAGCACTCAGAGAGGAGCTCTGAAGATAAAGCACAGTTCTGGTTAAGGTTGCCGTTACTTATTCCTCCTCTTCCCCATATCCCACAGGTGTCACACAGACACTCACCTGCCCTCCTAGGGTGGACGCACTACCTGTCGCTGGAGTACCTGCCCCCTCGCCCTCCATCCGTGCTCCCGCCGCTGGGGTGGCAGCCCTGCCTTCTGCCCGGCTCCACCTGGCACCGCTCGCGCCAACCGCCCCCTCTCGGTACTGCACAGGGGAGATATGTACAAGGTCACCGCACACTGCCGCCAGCCCGCAGCCAGCACAGCTCTGCGAGGCTCACCGCCCAGGCTACCTCCAAATCATTCGCTTTACATTGAGGCACCTGGGCCTGGATGGACTTTCTTAAAAATGCCATGAGATCACAGCAACGAATCCCGTTTGGTAGCGGAACAGCCCTGTGTCACGGCGAGTCTCTGCATGGAGGTTCGTGTATGCAATCCTGCGGTGAGCAGAAGGCAGCCCATACACCGGCACGGGTCTGGAGGCTGCTCTGGAGGCTGTCCCTCCAGTGTCGATATGAAGCTATGTGCCTCTCTTTCCAACAGCAGGCACCAGGAAAACCCCTGCCTGGAGTCACCCACCCCGTCCCCTTGGCGCGGGCTCCCGGAGAACGCCTGAGCACAGCTTTTCCTCAGAGAGCTACCAGGTGGGGTACCTGGGGTACCCCAGATGGGGTGGGGACAGCCCACGTTTAGGAGACAGGCCAGTGAAGAGCAGCACAGAGAGGGCACTCCATGAGCAGGGCCTTCACCTCGCCTCCAGCTCCTGGGATCAACACCAGACAGCACCCCTGCCAGGCACGTCACCAAGCACCTACTGAAGACAACCGTTGTGAAGAGTAGGACAGCATGCTGCAAGCTCTCCAGAAGGGCTGGTGACTCACACTGATCAAAAGTTTGTCCAGCAGGACCTTTCTGGGTCGGTTCTGAGATCCCACTGACACTGCTGTAAAGCATAACTAACCACAGGCAGTATAAGAGCTATTATATATAATACAGCAGCAAAGGGGAGCAAAAGGTTTTGAATACCATTGCTTCTACCCTCCTAGGAGGTTTTTTTTCCCTACCCAGTCTGCTTGTAACCACTCACCTAATACAACCTAATCCTTTACTTCAATTTGGAAAACACCCTCAAACAAATAATTCTACTCACATTTAAAAACCAAACAAAAACCACACACGCATGCACATTGCATAGCTGGCATATATACCGCAAATTCCCAAAGAAAACACATCAGGAAGCACGTTCTGGGTTACAAGTTTGCCACTTTATTATATTTTTAAATATTACTCAATTAAATGAGACAAAATTTCCCAGCATCATCTTGCAGAATCTCTGCTGAAGGCCACGAGAGTGCAAGACCTTTTGTATTTCCCAGGAGGCAGAGACGGTTGCAGTAACCCACTGGAAGTGCCACAGGGGAGGATTTGGGCCTGGCGGGGACGGCACCCTGCCTTAGCACACACCTTCTCAGGGCCCGCCACACCTTCTCATGGAGCTAGCATCTCCATCTGCTTCTGCACCAGCCATCATCCTTGAAAAAGGAAACACCGCAAAAGTCTTCCTTGTTAGCCCAGTGTTTTCCTGAGCAAAACCCTTCTATACTGCCTGGGGACTATCCCCAAGTATTTATTTTAGCCTAGCAAGGTGGACTAGCAGTTACCAACCTCAGCCTTGATGTTCCTGAGCCATTCAAAAGCCAGCATGCAGGGCTCATAATGCAGGGAGATAACTTGAAAAATACAGGAAGAGCAAAGTTCCAGTATGGCAGGAAAACTGGAGACCAACACTGAGACAAGGAGCACTTGTCATTTTTCCAATGGCCTTTAACAGCTGCCATGCCGCAGGCCACAGATAGAGGGATCAACACACCAGAAATACTGTCAGTGCACAGCGAGACAGAAAGGCAAGAGAAGAAGAAAAGGCCCATGAAGCAGTATGTACGCTCTGGAGAGCCCTGATCGCAGGAAAGCAGAAGGACTCAGAGTGATGGCACGACCCCGAGAAGGACCAGCACGCAGAAGTGTAAAATGGTACAAGTTTTTAAAAAAATAGGTCGGTTTTTTTTTAATTTTAAAAAAGGAAGGGTCAGTGCACAAAGACTACACCATACTAGAACCTCCCCCTCAACCCACCTCCCACCTCCCCTAAGCCCTTTTGGGGTGGAGAGGAGTTTCACAGGCAGGTTCCATTTCCAAGTTGGCAGGCAGGCAGCTCCTGGCTACAAGACAGTCCTGTCTCTCTCCATTTTGGTTTCCATTCCTCTTAGCCAAAGTTTTATCAGAGTAATACTCATTGCCTAGCCTGTTTGTTAACACAGTACATGTCTTGGTACAACTCAGCTGAAAATTCATGGAAGATTCTTCCCTAGTTCAATTTCAGATGCATGGCACATTCTTATCGCTGCCGGATTCAGAGCAGCCACCACCTTGCACCGAAGGAGCACAACTCGTTCCCAGCCCTGCCTTCCTCATCCCAGCGGGCAATGGCACAGGTACGGGGATCTGGAGAAGGTAACAGTCACTAGGCCGAAAGACCTCGTGCTTTCAGTCTGCACCCCGGATCTTTTCCTTAATCCTATGATGGTGCATAAAACAGTCAACACTCGTCATAATAATGAAGAGCATCCAGTTTATAGTGTGAACGTGCTACTTTCTGTTCAGACAACATGAACCAAATGCATAAAAGAGCTGAAGCTGGCGGGCACAGCCCAACCCCTGCTCTAGCAGGGTCAGGCAGAGCAGACTGCCCAGGACCACGTCCAGCAGAGGTTTCAGTATCTCCAAGGATGGAGACTACACAACCTCTGCAACAGCAACCTGTGCCAGCATTTGACCACCTTCACAATAAACTAGTGTTTTCTCATGTGCAAATGGAACCTCCTGTGTTTCAGTGTGTGCCCATTGCCTCTGGTCCCATCACAGGGCACCACTGAGAAGAGCCTGGCTCCGTCTCCTTTATTCCCTTCATCAGGTATTTACACACACTGATGAGATCCCCCAGAGCCTTCTCTTCTCCAGGCTGAACAGCTCCAGCATTTGCGGCCTCTCTTCGTATGACAGGTGCTCCAGTCTCTTAATCATCAGCCCTTTGCTGGAGGGTCTCCAGTACGTCATACCCCAGTTATTCTGCAACTGCTAGAGATAAGCTCTTCTGGTGATGACAATGGACAACAAAGACTGCCTAGTGGTACTGAAGCTCTTCCCATTAATTTCCAATTCAGCAAACTAGGAAACAATTAGCATATATACACACTTACAACCACCCCCCCCACACCAATAGCTGTTGGGCTACGTGTGCAAGTATCTCGGTTACATGCCCTGTATCGGTTTTAGCCAGGGAAAAAGCTAAAGGCGCTGGCAGAGCCAGCACTGTGATGTGGCACATACCACGTCACGGTATGTGACCATGACACCTTCCGCACCCCGCTGAGAGGCCGCACGTGCATCCCACGAGCTCCCAAAGGCTTCAGGCCAGCCCTGGGCAGTGCAGGCCATGCTAGCAGTGAGACTGGGAAGATCACCGGCACTCCCGGGAGAGACGGCTTCCAGCGCAGAGCGGCTGAGGGGCACAACGCCTGCTGGTTATGCACACCCGAGGGGATGCACGGGACTACTGTTTGCCTCTGGCAGGCCAGAGCGAGCACCTCTTCATTGCGGGTACAGCATGCTGCTGTTCACAGAGGGAAACATTAAGGGGTTTTTTTAGGCTTGCAGTTAACACAGCACACCCCAGTTTTTGGAAACTTGAGTACTGCTGAGATGCAGAGGTTTGGGAAGACCACGTGGGTTTCTCTGCCATAAAGATTCTTTACCCTCGCACACCTCAGCCTGGCTTTGCAGGGTCGTACTGGGGAGAAGCCTGAACGGAGCTCAGACACCTCCCGGGGGCAGACTCTCC
>NW_009196037.1:0-20758 GCF_000690835.1 Fulmarus glacialis | reverse complement strand
GAGTCACCCGGTCCTACCCAGGAAGGCCCTCAGAAGACGGGTGTGGGCGGGGGTCACAGTCCCCCCTCAGGACTGTCACTGGGCTCGGGCAACGTGAGGGAGGGTCCTCTGGTCTAGTCGATCCTCCTTGAACTCAGGCTTCCCCGTAAATGCATCAGAATGTCTGGTTTGAAAGATTGCACTTACGTTAAAACTTGTGTTCCACTTGTCTGGAGCAGCTTTGTGTCTTCCCGTGACTTCTATGGACAAATCGCTGTGTTGGTTTCTGGCCAAGCGCTGTAGTACGAAGGCACAATCTCCCAGTTGTTCCCTGTTCCCTCTATACACACAGGCAATTTTCTTTGTTTCTGAGTTTGCAAGTAGATCAGTTGTCTAAATATACACAAAAAACTATTAATCTAGGACACACTATAAATTATAGATGGTGATTTAGCAAATCAAACACTTATTTCTATCTAAATACGTAACATTATTCCAATGAAGTTTCAAAAATAAGGATCGTCACTTTCTGCCTATTTACATCTATTGATACATTATACATTATATCCATGCCAATTATAATTCAGATCATATTCACTTCCCAGCCTCTGCCCCATTTTCTTGGTTAAAAGCAGATGGTGAAGTATTTATTAAATTCTAGAGTTAGAAAAGTAATCTTTGACTGTCTAATGTATTTCTTGTGGTTCTGAATGGATGCAGAACTTCCTTCAGCTTCAGTATGGCCATGGTTTCACCCTTGTTCTTTTGATACTTCCAAAGATACAGATGAGGGATGTGCAGGCAGAATCACACCACGGGTGTGAGAGGTCAGAAACAGCCCCACTCTCTCCTCCCGAAGTCCACTGCTTGGGGAAGAAGAGTTTCTAGGTATTTACTGAGGCTGGAGGAACAGGAGAGGACCATTAAAAGCAGACTTAATTACTCATTTGTTTTTTTTCTTCAACTATTCCCACCTACCTTTAATCACCTTTTCTTCTTGGGATGCTGAAAGTGGTGAAAGCATCCGTTGCTGCCAAGAGGAATTTTACATGAGGCTCTGGCTTGTGAGAGTGGCTAGTGCTGTTCCCCTCTCCGGACTTGGTCCAGAGAGAACAGTGTAACTGAAGATGAGGTTTATGGGTAGAAGTAATATCTTTTATTATAACAACAAATACTACTGGAAAAAGTAGACAACAGTTTGGTATGCAAGAACCTGTCCGCAGAGAAATCGAATTCTCTCAGAGCTGCCTATAGAAATTATGTCTCAAAGAGAATCCCTGCTCTTACAAAGTGTCACGCTTAACATTTGTACAGAACAGATAGGTTCCCACCTTTCATCATGCTATATAAAGACCTACGCAATAAATAGCAATGGTATTATAACCAGGATGTGAGGAACGAAAAGTGTTGTAGCCAGAACAAACCAGAGGTAAGAACTGGGAAGACCAGAGGTCCAGTCAAAGGGGAAAAATGGGAATAATCAGAGATTAGGCCAGCAATCAGTATGTTAAAATTAGATACTAATACAAAGACAAAGGAGGAGCATGGCTGGAGTCAAGCAGCAAGTTGATCCAGGCAACAAGGATGACCCACAACAAGCAGATGGAAGAGTGAAACAGTTTGGAGAAGAAGAGACAGTGAAAGACATAGTTAGGAGTCAAGAGAAGGAACTAAGCTTAGGGCAGGGCAATCTACAGGCTCTTAGGGAATCTCTGCCAGTAAATACCAATACCTACAGCCAACTGGTTTGGAACCTAGGCCTGAGGTGAGATTTAGTTCCTGAGCTACCTGGGAAATGATTCACCCACTGCTAAGGAACAGCTCATTGAATCTGAAACTAAGTTTATTTCATTAATGAGGTATGAGGTATCTAGGCGCCAAGGATTTCATACACGTCTATGTGCAGACTGCTCTGAAATAGAAGGCTGTAAGGAAAATGAGCTGTACTTTTGCAGCTGTTATAGAAATAAAATTAAGTTTCAAATTTAGGAGAATTGAACCTTCCACTTCCACTTGGGCTGTATGTTTTCTTTTTAATATATTGAATTTGAAATATACCTGACGAGAAGATATATAATTTGTCTCATACTATTGACTGGCAAGTTCTTTCTTCCATTTCTAGCAGATGAATCATCAGAAACATGATACACATTTATATTTGCTAGGAAGACAGGAAAAAAAAATAGCTTCGATTCTGTCTTGGGCAGAAGTTATTGCTCAGTTCTGAGGTGTCTACATCACAAAGAAAGGTCATGGTAGCCACCATGGCAAAATCTATTTACATCGCAGGAAATGCAGTCTAGAGTAGGCAGCTGTTGCAAACTGATGAGAAGGCTGACTGATGAACCCATTGATTTTTGATGGGAGTACAAAAGTAGTATTTTGAAGCATGCCAGAAGAAAAACCTCAGGTTAAGCCTGAGGTACTTTGCACCAGAGAGTGGTTAAAAGTGGTTAAAATAGATGTTTTTCCTCCATAATTCAGACATAACAAAGACAGTGCTGGAAGGACTGTCCTCAGCAATTCTTAGGACTTCCTCAGTAACCCTAAGGAGCTTGGTCTAGGTTTGATCTAGACATGATTTAGGTGTAAACAGAACATTTTCTCAAGTTGCTCATGTACAGATATACACACACAAAGGAAGTAATGAAAAACAGACTTCTATTAAACTTACATTTAGTGGTGCCTAACCCCTCAGTGTAAAAATTGAGCGGATTTAGTAGATTTTGCTCAGTTTATTCTTTTTCAGCCTAGTTTTAAATGAACAGTTTTTCAGCTTCAGGATAACCCAATAAGTGTCTGGTATCCTGAATCCCCAAGGAAGGTTTTATGTGCACCGGATTAACTCTGAGATTCTCAAAAAAAAATGTTGGAATATTCAAGCTAATAAAATTAGTTGAATTGGCAAAAATTGAAGTTGCTAAAGTTGGACCTGTTTGACTGGGGAGGTTCCCACAGAATTTGTCAATGGATTTTAGATCACCCTCTTTAACTGTAAATGTGAAATTGGCACGCCTTTAAATCTAAATTTATCTAGCAGCATTTGTATAGGTGATGCCTTCTTTTCCAGTCATCATTCAGCCAAAGGCAACTTGGACTAAACAGAAAATAGGAAGTTATACTCTCAGTTAATATGACTACTTAGATGATTACATTCGAGATATTGCCTAAGAATTGTCCATATTGAAGCCTGAAGCCCAATTTAGTGTGTTGCTGAGAGTGACCATTGATTTTAAAGAGAACTTAGGGTAAACACATGCCACAGATGATACCCCGCCCTTTACATACTCGAAAGCCAATTATGGAAGACAAAAAGAAAGATGGAAAAGTTAAAATAACTTGATCATAGTATAAAAGAAATGTTACACTATCATAATTATGTACATTAAGATTATTTATTGGGTGATCATTTCAATGTCTTACGTTTTGTAAGCTAAAGCATACAAGAATTGCATTATAACTTGAGAAAGCCAGATCATCAGTCCTGGATCTGGATTCAACTTGAAATATTGCTGACTGGCATTTCGTTTCTATTCATACCTTCTTTCTATTTTCTATTTGTTTGCTTTTTTAAAATAAAAAAGCGTGGGTTTTTTGTTCCAAATACTTCCATCCTGTATCTTCATTGTGTCAACCCAGTAACACTAACACCCCAGCTAAATGATGTATTATGGCATAATATATATATTTTTTGAAACAGTCAAGGGAAAGAAATTTAAATTAAAAATGAGAATGTTGGCACAAAAAAATGGATATAAACTAGTTCGGTATAGACCCACATAGGTATGTGCTGGATTTTATACATATATTCATCAATATATTGATGAATCTATACCCCCAAAAACAGAAGGAAAAAAGTCATCAAGGTAATACAGTTTTGAACAAGCTTTTGAAATGAACATTTGAGTAAAATATCTCCATTACTTTTAGTAGGTCCATTTATAAAAAGTTTAGTGAGATTTTTTTCAATAACCAAGGAACTGGATTCAGTGATGAATAAAACCCCTTCTAGTCCTTAGGTTTGCTTCACTGATAGGAGCCTAGAGTCAGAAGACTTCTGCAGTTTATAGTTAGAGGCATAAACTCTGCAGGAGCTTGGTGTTGTTAGGTAAAGGAAGCATAAGTCATATCATGAAGCTAGAACAGTTTCTGTTCCATATCTAGGCAGCATGAAGTGACTGAAAGCTCATTTTGCTTCCATACACCTTTACAGTGTCTTTCATGTCCCACACTCCTCAAAACAAAACAAGAAGAACAGCAAAACAAAAAAACGACAAAAAAAACCCCACCGCATTGCAGCTTAACTTAAATTTGGTTAGGAATGAGATAAAAGGAAATATTCAAGGATATGCGGCTGCATATAAAAGTCAAAGTTCACCTGCTATACAGACATCTGCTCCATGCTGTCTATTCATGGCTGATTTGTCTGATTCTTCAAGGAGGCATTTATTGGAAGAACTCCTAAACTCCTGCCAGGGTCAATATTGTTACAGAGTCGAAGAATCAAAAAACAAAACAAAACAAAATAAACAAGCAAAAAAAAAACCACAACAAAAAAAGCCTCACTTTCACCAGTCTACGTCCATTTTGAGCCCAGAAATTAGTATTTGATTCAGTCAGCCTCTGAAAGGTGTTCACCTAGAGTGGATGGATCAAAAGAGTGAAAACTCCCTACTTCTCTTTATGGTGTGTTCAATATTTAATTACCATCTGTATTTAAAATCATGCCTTATTTCTGATTTGAATTTTACTGCCTTCAGCTTCTCACTATGGTTCTTCTGTCCTTCCCAGCTACAGCCAAGAACTTTAATACTTGGTATTTCCTGCTAATCACAATTTCCTTTTCAGTCAGTTAAAAAAATTTAGTCTAAGTAAATTTATTCTTTACAGATTTTTCTCAATTTTTTAACTCAATTTTTTTTTCTTCCTTCCCTGAATTCTCTCCAAACTTTTAACATACTTATTAAAACATAGGCAAACGAATTGAAAGCAGTATTCTAGGCTCGGTTTCAGCAATTCTATAAACAGATGTAAAATCACCTCCTTTAGTTTATGCTCTCTATTACAGACCATTTTAGTCATTACAGAGGAAAACAGCACACAGCTTCAGAGGTGAAAAACATGATTACTTCCCAGAAGCAAATGGGATGTGCTATTGAAGAAACGTGTGTCTACTCCTGTCTTCTGCTATCAGAGGTCTGGCTGTAGGTAAAAGGCTTCCTTGTGGCAGACCTAAAGTAAGATTAATGGCTCTTTATCTTTGTTTTGGGTTGCCATGTCCACTTATTTGCTTATATAAAGTAATGCCAGTTTTAGGGACATTTTAATCCAAATGCTATAGCAATCATTTCCTTGAGGTAGAAAACAGTGGCTACCTCTGAACCTTTCTCATATCAACCAGCAGCAATCCATAATTTCTATTCTGAATCACTGTTCGCCAGATACAGCCCTGGTTCTGTAAATAGGACCTCAATTCCTTGTTCCTGGTGCATCCATGGACATTTGACTGAATTCAAGCCTCTTTTGTTTTCTGCTTCCCAAACATTTCAGATTGCTCTGTATGATTAGCTCATCTTTGTAGTTTACCACTTTGATATTTCCAGTATTTCCAACTCTTTTGTGTCATCTGCCAGTAGTATTAGCAGTGATTTGTCGACCAGAATAAATACATCCTTTTAAAAAAATCATTTCCATCCCTGTTTTTTTTATCCAAATCAATTTTTCTTATAATTTTTCTCATCTTTGGGATATACTAAGTACATATAATACTTACTTTACTGGTTGCAAGTGTTATGTTTGCCCATATGGAATATGAGCTTCCCAATATCATGGGTTGGTTCCATGGCAACACCATAACGGGATCCAAAACAGGTATTTGAGAGTGAAGCCAATATTTTTTGTGTTAGCAAATAATCATTAGAAGCCTTAATGTTGTTTTACCACTGGTTGAATAATAGCACCAGCATATGTCTCTGAAACCAAAGTGTCACCAATAATTTTTCTGCTCCTACAGAACAGATGCTTTCTTCACTCCTGTGCTTTCTCTTCAGTCTATGTTTAGTTTCCATTCTTGAAGTGCTTACATAGTACCATTTAAAATTACTCCAGCCCCTGCTTCACTTTGGTTTGTTGCGTACGTAGCACTATAGCATTACACCTACACAATATGCTGCACAGGCTCACTCGTCACTATGTCTGTGCTTTCTCTGCAAGTTTTGCTGATTGTTTACCTTTCATTGTTTCTCTGTCCTTTTTGAATATTCTCCTTTGATTTGTGGGCCATTCAACATCTTTCCTTAGACATCTTAGTCTGCCAATTTGCTATTGATTCTAAAACATGTGACCATGCATTAGCTGTATTATAAATTATGAAAATGCAAATATCTACCCATATTATCAGTTTCTGACTACTTAACATGGCTGTACTCATTGTCCTTAAAAAAAAAAAAAATAAATCATTAATCTGCTGGACCGTCTGTGCTCATTCTAAACTATCCTCAAGTTATTTTTTGTTAGTTACATAGTTTTGAGAAATGAAATTTTACAATTTTTTGAGAAGATGGGTTGCACTGCCAAATGCTTAAACAATAAGAAAACATTTTTGGTATTAGTTAGATAATTTTATTTTTCTCTGTTAAATTCAGTATCTGACTCATCAGGACTAAGATGACTGTACTATTAAATACCACACAGAAGGCATTTCAAAAATCTATCCAGTATTAAACCATAACAGTTTTTCAGTCTGGTTCACAAAATCACATTGTATAAATTTAGTCTTTGAAAGTAAGCCATGCACCTTTTATGAAGGACTTTTATCCAAAATGCTAGAAATTTTAAAGGAAATAAATCATCTTAATTTCTAAAATTAATAGGTGCAAGATTTATTCTTAAATCATGGATACTCCTTTCTAATTAAATTCAAATGTGTTTAATGCATCTCAGGAGTGTTAAGATAATAAGTAGTCCTTTTCTGGAACTTAACATCCTTGATCCCTGTCAATAATTATATTGGGTGACTAATAAAATATGATGCCAGGCATTTTTAAAATCTTTATCTTCCTCCTCTGTCTCATTAGCAAAACGAATAGGTTTGCTCCACAGGCAACACCTAACCTGAAGAATTCAATGTTGTTCAAGGACGTTGCAAATAAATTTCAGCAGGTATTCCTTCATGCAACGGTCATATATAAAATGCACTTTTACAATATCTGCCAGTTGCCATGTTGAAGTTTCTGTTCGCTGTGTAAGCTTATTGATAACATCAAAGGCTGGAAGGCCAAAAAGGGCCACTACAACTGCCAAGTCTGATCTCCTGACCAGGAGAACTTTATGCAGTTATCCCATCAAAGACTACACTCTAAATAGAGCTCCGATAGTCAGTATTTGATCCACAGAACATATAGCACTCATCTCTTCCACCAGTGGTCTGTCAGAAAATGCTGACATCATGAGAACAGATTATTTTATAACATAAGACAATACTTATTTTCAGAAACTGGACTCAGATCTCGCAGGCCTTTTAACAAAAATCAAGTGAAATTAGCTAATTTGTTCTTGAGAGTTTAATTTCCTTTCCCAAGCAGATATCACATTACAGTAATTACACCTCCAAGTAACAAAATTATGTCAGGATCCTCAACTCCTGGGATGATATATAGTCCTCTGTTAAATTGCAAAAGCCATAAAAACAAAAGCCATCTCTAGTGACTTAAACATTTGGGTATATCTACGTATTTGAATGGAGGACTCCAGAGATGTCATACTGTCTTGAAGGTGGGAGGATAGAACAAGGAATAGGTTATGATTCATCCAACTCTTTAAAATATTCTCATTTTCCTAATTTTAGTTCCTGTAAGCCATACATTAGATTCAAACTATACCCACCCTGCCAGTGATTGCTACTGCAGAGATACCCCATGCTGAATGTTCCATGTATGTCTATGCTACATGGCACATATATGGTATTTGACCATATTTTAGATGTGGTGTGTCACATGGAATCATAGAATATCTCGAGTTGGAAGGGACCCATAGGGATCATCGAGTCCGACTCCCTGCTCCTCGCACGACTACCTAGAACTAAACCATGTGACTAAGAGCATCGTCCAGATGCTGCCTGAACTCTGACAGGCTTGGTGCCGTGACCACTTCCCTGGGGAGCCTCTTCCAGTGACTGACCACCCTGTCAGTGAAGAACCTTTTCCTAATGTCCAGTCTGAACTTCCCCTAGTGCAGTTTCATTCCATTCCACAAGGCACCCCTTGGAAAGTCACCATCACACTGCACCTGCTTAGGTTTTTTTCAAATTTATTGAGCTGTAGCCCTTGGCCTGGGCAAGAGGAAAGGTCAATCTACACAACATACAGTAAAGCATGCGGCTGTCCTACAAACCCTCCAAATCCAAGGTGTGTCTAGAGACTACTGTCCACACACTTCTCATCTGTCATCCACTTTCTTCACTTCCATGTATTCTGACTCGCACAGAGAGGCTGTTGCCAAGGACTGTGCCTTGAATGCCAGGCCACACTTAAAAAGAAGACTAAAAAAACCACAGGAGAAAAATATCTCATAAAGGTCAGCCCTTCTTCCTGAAGCCAGCTCAAACTAGGCAGACACTTATCAGACACTGAAAGACATAGTTCTTTCTTCCTGTGTTCCTTGAGACACCTGGAATCTCTCAAAGTACATTCAGACTAAGTACAAGCAGAGACCCTACTTAGCCAGTTCCCTGGGGCAGGCTGTCAGGGCCCTGAATGTCCCAATAGGCCCCTGACCAGCTCCACTGGGAACCTTCACTTATGCCACATCTACCCACTGACCTCTGGGTCGGTGGCAGAGATTAGCCACACCCAACCAAAAAAAACCTGGTCCCCACTGAAGGTGCTAGGGAACAGGAATTACTCTGGGTATGGGGGTGTTGCAGAAGCCTTCAGGGCTGCGATCTGCCTCTGTGGCTGGGCTTAGTATCCACCAGGATTCCGAAGTTAACCTGGAGCTGTGGGCAACCCTGTGGGAAAGTTCCTATGCATACATCTCTATAGGTACTGTAATTCTAAATGAGGGACTTACTGTTCCAGGCCTTCAGTTCTGATGATGCCAGTCTACATCCTCGCTAAAAAGAAGTCCAATATCACAGTTTAAGAGTGGTGGGGTATAGGCATCAGTCATGCTGCTGTGATGCCCTGGCATATCCCTTTCCCCTGACCTCATAAAGCTGGGGATGCCACCAACTATGTTAAAAATGTTGCAGATGCTCTCTCTGCCCCATCTTCTGCCTGGATTGTCTAGTCAAATAGCATTAATAACTGAAAGCCTCTTAACAGGCTGCTTCCTAGACTGGAGGATTCATGGAGGCACCTGAATTCACGATAGGTCAACTATAGAAGCAGATCCTGTCAATTCCCCCTCGATGATGCAGATTTAGCATATGCCACCATGGATATGCGATGCCACCGTCTTACTCTGTCTCAAGTTTTCCTATGCTCCAAATAGAGGTGTGCAGGCAGGGTCAAAAGTTCTTCATGACAATGCCACTACTCCCTGGCCTGTCTGTTTGCCATTCCCTCAGTAAATCTCATCCATGGCCTGGATGAAGTCATCCCAAGCCCTCTCACTGTCAGCTGAATCCTACACATAGAAAAGGCATGTGTCTCCTTGTCTTTGAACAGAGGAGCAGCAGAGGAGAAGGTCTGCCTACGTTACTGGCTTTCAAGTTGTATCTTGAACTTGTTGAACTGCATAAGATGTCTTCTTTGCCTGACCAGGTGTGCCCTGCCCTCCTACATGCTGCTAATGGCTGATATGAGAGGAGTGGGACAACTCCCAGTCTTATCCACATAAGGTTGAAAGTGTCAATATTCATCTTTCCATCTCCAGTGTATGATAATGGTCACTGACCCCATTTCTCATCAAAGATATGGTCATGCATGGCTCAACCTGTAACAACTACTACCTGACTTAGGACTGCATCTTCTCCCCGGCCCAAGGAGATAATCATACCTTTGGCCTTGCTGTAGGTGTCCTTCAGCTTTATTACCTCTAGCCAATTCCCCGTATTTTCCGTATGTTCCACATTGATATGGCTGTTGCAGTCAGGCTTTCCCAAAATTCTGGTCCCATCTTATAGAGAAAAAAAGCATAAAGCTCCATATGGCCCATCATATAACAAGTTCAGAGCTGCTGATGAGCTTAGCTCACCACAATATGCTGGCTCTGTATCATACATGGGAGAATAGAAGGCTGCAGAGTTTTTAGAGAAGAACAGAGACAAGGAGTTTCTTCCATGTAAAAGCAGGTACACCATTCATTCATTCTTCTTTGAAGCACATTCCCTACAAACTGGTTACTGATAAACTTGCAGAATCTAGTTTTTCTATTTTCAGTACTGATAAGGTTACAAAGATGTCATCTGAGACAGATGGTCTTTTGTTTCTAAATTATGTAATTCTGTGAGTAATCACTTATTTAAACTGTAGGGATAGTACAAAGTTAACAAGGTTTCATAGGATACATTCATATTGTTTTGCATCTTGTGTGTTGATACCTCAAAACTTATTTGCTTTTACAGAAACAATATTTTTTATATTGTTGGTTAATTTGCCAAAAGCTAAACATACATTAAAAGCCTACATTAAAAGTCTCTGTAAGACACACTGGGAAACCTGGATACAAAGGGGTCACTTCATCCTGAATAGTAAAAACAACAAACCATAGGAAATAACTCTGCAGTTTGTAGTCACTGGGAAAGTATTACATAGGATGCAGTTTTCTTTGAAGTACCAGTCATGCTGCACAGCATATGACAGAGTTTTACTATTTATGTGGTCACGTCTGCACTGAACGCTGTTTCCGTAGCCTGACAGCCACCTCCCCATACCGCACTCTGTCCTGTTATCATTGTGGGTATCCAAGTGCCATTACTCTGGGCATACGCTGACCTGATATCCTCGCCTTTTGTAAACCCTAGCCCACAGCATGCTTTGGTCCATTTAGAGTCGCATGCTCCCAGAATTAAAATATAATTTCAGACCTATTTGCTGTCTCATTGTGTATTAACACCTGAATATCATCAACAAAGTAAGAAAACAACCACCCTCTCTCAGATGGGTCTTCACACTTCAACTCTGTAACCAAAGTGACATTTAGTCTTGAATGCATTCACGCTGCCAGCAAATCTGTGAGGGAAATCATTATTGAACATTGCTGTTCTCCTAAATAACACTATATACTATGGCATATGTTTGGATTTTCTGTTGTACTGGTAGAGGAAGCACAGCAGTGACTCATAACCTTTCCAAGTTCTCTTCACCCCACACACCACAGTAAAACACTAGCAGCACCTTAGTGAGATACCATTTTTTAATGGCTGAAATGCCAGCCATACTCCTTCCCTTCCTCTGTCTTACATCCCCACCACTGACTCCCATCACCACGCAGCAGGATCTGCTGGTACCATCCTTCTATCCTTCATATTTTCTGGTCATACCCTGAGTCGTGACAGGTTTGAGGGAACATCAGCTTTCCTGTCAAATAGCTCTGAAGGAAGCCTCAAATTCCTTCTCTGTGGCCTAAAGAACCTTACAGAATAACTGAATCAAAAACTATTTTGTCTGTTCGTGTTATGAAATTTATCACATAATTTGGCACTTGTGAAGTAATCCTGCAGCAGACATTGTACAACTCCAAGTTCCCTACATCTAATTGATTTTTATATTACTGCAGGCTAATAATCTCCATAGAGCTTCTGAAAAACCCAAGTGAGGATTTCATTTTAGCACTTCGTAAAAGTACTTGAGCAAGTACCTCTCAGGCTGTAGCGCTGATCCTGTCCAGCTTTGTTCTTGTTCAATTTGTTCCCACTACCCCTTCAGCAGTATTGACACAGCAAAGCAATACATGGCCAGCCAGACCTGGGGACAATAACCTAGCAAAAATAAAAAATTTAATCAGAATGAATTCTCTGAGCCAGTCCATTCTGTGTTCACACACAGAAGGAATGATATAACTGAGCAGAGGGAACTACTCCAGCCACCACTGTTACAGAGATAAATGCTTGTGAGCTACACTGTATGCTCAAAGCAATCACAAATATGTTCTTCTGTCTTGCCGATGCCATTTTTAGTACTGAGAGTAATAGAAAATGTGAGAAACTATATTGTCCTTTTGCTCTGCACATGCACAATCCTCATAAAGGATTCATGAGTCAAGAAATAACTATAGACCATAATTTTCAGATAGTTCTTCCTGCCCTATGTTATGGAATAGGAAATACTTATGCGTAATGTCAGCGGGGCAAGTTTATTGCATTTTTTGGAAGAATTTGTTTAAAGATTCACGCATACAATAGATTTTAAAGTATACATTTTCAAATCATTATATGAATGTATATATTGTATGCATACTTATACATAATGTGTGTCTATATGTTTATATATCTATTTATATGTGTGTGTGCTTATTTTTATTTATATTTAAAGTTCTCTGAAATATAGTTACCCTGCCATAGTATTAAAATAAGTTGGTGCTTAAGACAGCATTGCATAGTGTCCTCTATAGAATTTCTTTACAAGAGCCAAAATATACTAATTTGTATGCTGAGTTAATTTAAATCAGATTTTTGACAAAATCACTGCCTATTGACTTTTCTGAAAATGGTATTTTTGCCTTTATAAAGAAGCAGCAGCTTATAGTATTCTTTCACATGAGTTTGAGTATGTATATGAAAGAAAGAAAAATATAGTTTAATTGCTGTTGGAGTGTTTCTTCAGTTTATCATTTTATTATGCAGTTTATATTTTATTTACTTAAGAGCAGCATTGAAGCCTGTGCCCTAAACAAACTCTTTATTTTCACATGGAGGAAATATTTAAATGGCTGCTTGAATTAAATACAAGAACTAATAAGTTTAAGTATTACAAACTGAAAAAATATGATTATATACAAATCTGAAATATACATAAACTAAAGAATTATCTTAGTTATCTTCCTCTGTTAGATGCTCTGCATGCACAAAGCCATGTACCCCAAATCAATGTCTCCACTGAAGCTACACTCCGGAAAAAAAAAATGGGACTTTTGACTACATAGAAATATAATAAGAACTTCACAATGTGACCTATAGTTTTTACTGAAATAAATTAATGGATGGCATGCAGATGCCAAGATTAAACAGAGTAATAACAAAACATTAGTAAGCACTTTTAATGTAATTAAATTTTTGATTTATTACAATTTTTAGTGTGTAATTATTTTTGAAGGAACTGGAAAGTAATACTGGATCACACTCTTATACTAAAGAATAAAATGTGACAATGTTTT
Source organism: Fulmarus glacialis (assembly GCF_000690835.1). Taxonomy (NCBI): domain Eukaryota; kingdom Metazoa; phylum Chordata; class Aves; order Procellariiformes; family Procellariidae; genus Fulmarus; species Fulmarus glacialis. Next base: position 7,462 of record NW_009196037.1, on the reverse strand, counting down.
TAAATTCTATTGCAGAATAATAGTGTATTGTCCGTCACAGATAATGATGGCAAGATTTTTCTCATCTGAAAATCACTCATAGTGATTACCTAATAAAAGGACAATCCTTAGTACTATAAGAACCTATGATCAGTCCAGAATGTAGGCAAGCATTGAAACGTACTATATAAAGCATCTCAGCTTGCAAGTGACCTTGAATCTCTGTTTCCTTATTACTGGAGTTTGGGATTGTTCCATGGCTACATTCCCAGTCTGCATCAAGGGGCTGCTGGTAACATCAATCTTAAACACTGGTCTTTAAAACAATTTTTGATGTTGGCCTTGAACAGGTCTAATAATTTCACTTAATCACCTCTTGTTTCTACACAAAAACTGGAATCTAGGCTGACTTCTAATTTTTCATTCTTGTGAAATCCAGCCATAGGCTTTCTGTCTGCCATCAAATATTTGGAATCACAATTAGATAAAATATGTCAGATGCCCTGTGACACCCAATCATCTTTATTGTATAGAAGTTTGCTTTCAGCTTAGAGTATAATAAATTCTGTTTGACTCAGAGGTCAGTACTTGGGAAGAAAAATGAGAAGTGTGTTCGTTTGCATATTTGAATATGCAAATTGAATGCATCCAATTTGCGTTATTTGTCTCCTAATGAGAATGACCTTTTCTGCTGATGGGTAAAAGCAATTGAACTTGGGCATGTGAAAGTTATGGAAGAACAAGAAATTTCGAATCTCTAACAAAACAGGTCAACTGCTCGCTTCTGTAAATAAAAAAAATAATCAAGGTCATATTGAACCCTAAATCCCAGTGCTCTTTCATCTTTAGGAACTCCCAGGTTAGGTTCAGTATCTGAATTTTGCTGCTTAGATGTATCTCTAATAACACTTCTTGCCTAGCACCCTTCGTCTTCACTATCCTTTACAAAGAACATCTAAACAGTTCTCCCACCACTAACGTCGCTCAGATTAACACCGTAACATCTTTGTAATTATTTTACATAACAAAATTCGAAGCTTCAAAATTCAAAGATTAAGTGACTTGCCCAAGGCTACAAAGAGGATGTTACTATGTCAGGGTTGGAACTCAGTTGCATCTGGTCTTTAGTTCTGTGTTCAAACACATTAGATCAAGTTTCTTTCAGTACTGAAATTGAAATGGAAAGAAGCCACGATCAATTTACAAAGTAGCATTAGGATCACATAGCCTGTGTTGTTCTACTTCTGTGAATGCCAAAGAAGGAAATGAGTCCTGCATATAGGCAGCTCATCTGTAGACAGGCAACATCATCATTTTTGCCACGTATTACTATACATTTAATTATTCTCTCTACTTAAAAAAAAAAAAACATATATATGGTCAAATTGCCTGTATGCTTCTCTTCCTTTCAAGCTTACTCTTTCATCTGCAGACCTCAAAACCAGGCAGTAATATCACCATATATATAATAGGTCTTAGAACTGGAACCATTCACATGCAGGACTCAGGATTAATTAAAGAGCTAGGAATTCAAACAAACATCTTGGCACTGCTTATAAGCAAGGGCACAGTTATTTTTTTATTCTTCTTGTTTCTTTTTCATTATGGTGCTGCAGGAGTCCCCCATCAGGGATCAAGGCCCCATATTGTGAAGATTTATTTAAACACTCAATAAAAATATGGCATCTGCAGTTAAGAATTTACAACTGCAATTATAAGATGAAGAATAAAACTGTCTCTTCAGTTGATTTCTGTAATCATAATATTCTAAATGATGCTAACACGTACCTCATTTTAAGTGTGTGTTTTCCCATGATTATGTACGGGAATGGGATGCAGTAAGCTTAAGATTGCCACTCTGAAAGTGCATCCAGACAAATGTAGGTTGTCCTAAAAATAGGTATCTTACCTCTGCCACCAGTAAGCAAGGAGGAAATTTCTACTGAGAAAAAGAAAATTCAAGCTGTACACAACCAGCCAGCTCGCTAGGCATACACATACTCTCCATCCAGTTGTGTAGAGCTTTGTTCTTAATGTTAGCTTACTTGTTAGTATGCTATTTTTTGCAAAATTATTCAGGAGAGCAAAAAAGACAAACCCTGTCATGATAAACAATGCAATTACACAAAAAGGCTTTTGTAATTGTTCCTGTTTTCACCTGTGTTTCAAAACCTATTTCGTATTGGGCACAGGTGCAAATGCTTACAGATCACGCAACAGAAGGACCAGCTATAGTTGTTAGAGTAATGAATTCTCCTTTAAAGCAGCATGGGAAATAACTGTCCTACCCTGACACAGTAATTTTTGTAATCTGCTAATGGTGTAGTTTCATAACTGATTTAGGGGGATTTTAGTCTGTGCTGCTATTGGAAGGTTCTCTTCCCCTTCCATTGCTAACTACCTCTTTCTGTAGCTGAATTAGAAAATTAATCCAGCCCAATTGAAAAGCTTATTAGTTTCATTCGGATCAAATCTTGGATTTGGTGGATTATGCTACAAATCCTGGTGTTAACATGAAGGATGAGGAAATGCATTACCTGGACAAGTGCGTGGCAGATTGAAGTTGTCCTAAAGTAGCTGCAAAACTGCAGTCTTGAAAGATGGTGATTGCTTGAGAGTGATGTTAGCAGGTGTAGGAGTAGCTTAGGGAGGTTTCTAGTGTCAGATATGTGCCAGATACAAACGGTGTAAACATGAGGTTATTCAAGCTTATGTGAGTGTGGTTTTGTTTCGCCTTGTCCTTTCCATTCAAGTCACCTAACTAGGCATCTACAATGCAGTTGCCTGTATCTAAGCGAGTCCTGCAAGGCTCCCTTTTAAATCCGTGGAGGTCTAACCATCGGGTTAATGGAGTCTAAGGCACTGTCCATCTCATCCTGAAGCAGGAGCCTAAAATGGGTTAGATGAAATTTTGTTAATAGCTAGGAGCCCCCACTGAGCTGGAAAAAGCTGCTGGAAATTAATTGTCCCTGCAAACAATTACCTTACACTGTGTATAAAAAAGACAGCGTTAGCAGTGGGATGAACAGTAACACTGCACGTTACTACAGGAGCAATTGCTCCTGCATCAGTGGCACGATACTTATTCTTGCCAGTATTTTCACTTTTTATAGGTAAATAAACAGGTAAAAGGTGATTTTAATAAAGTAACAGTAACTCTTAATTTTAGGGGATTTTTTGGTTGAATTCAAGCATTCATAGGTATTTATGCTGGAGTGTCACTCCTACTTCGAAGTATTCTTTTTTTAAAGTTGCCTTGTCAGAATTAAAGAAATAGCTAACAAAAATAACGACTGATCTTCAGGGAATAGAATTACAATTGGTATGTTAAAACTAAGCAATTAACAACAAAGGAGAAAGAACAGAGGGAAAAGGAAATGTCCCTTGTTAAGTATTTATGTTTTTTTGATGAAAACTGCCTTATAAATGACAATATAATACAAGTGTTCCTTAGATAAGGTCAACGTTCAGCATAGAGTTAAGTCTCCCATAGAGACTTACATTTCTTGGCACAGAAACTTTGATTATATAAATTTCATATAGGAAATGCAAAGTGCCATAATGTGGGACTTTGATCAATGACGCTATCCTGATTTACAATTGGTTTTTTTAACTGTGATGTGCACAAAGCACTAATTTAAAAGCTCATTTTAGTTGCAACCTACCTCTTCCTTTTAATAACAAGAAAGTCATCTGATTACATTTTTTCAGTCATCCTTGTGTCACGTATTAGATAATCTCCTTATAGTTTAAAACTAAAAATGCTAATGGATTGGGGAAATGGGTTTCTGCTTTCACCCAGCATATCTGTCTTTTTTATGCTTGTCTTTTGGATCATTTATCTAAATAATAACCTTTAGTACCCACTCCTTCCTTCCAATGAACTAAAAGATATTAATGATTAAAGTCAGTGAATACACATCTCCCTACTCTGGTTTTGCCAGCTGAGGTTACCACTTTCAGCTGCTTTTTTTTTGAGGGGGGGGCGGGGGAGCTACAGACATCCCCTTGCATCCCCTTGCAGAGCTACTCATATGGTTACTTCCTAATTTGTCTCAATCAAAACAGCCTAAGTTAGCTTAAACTAACTGTAGATGTCTTCTAATGAGTATCACCAATCAGCACTGACTGAAAGGACATTGATCTCAGTGAGTAAAAGAAAGCAATTACATGAAAAACTCAGCAAACAGCTTTCAGTCAGCAAATCTGTTGGGGCAGCCCCAGAAAAGAGGCAGTAATAAGCCCCCGCAAGGGAAGGTGCTGTGTGTGGTAACTTCTTCAGCAGGCAAACCTGGAGATATAGGAGAATATATTTGCATGTCCTTAGTCTCAGAATGATGGAGGATAACTCATTTTGTACAAGCAGCATGGAGAAGACAAATGACCAGCCCAAGGTCAGGTACAAAGATTGTGGAAATTGTGGGAGTAAGTGCCAGGACAGAGATTCTTCTAGAGTATTTGTGTAGTTCAGTTTTCATCATGCCTGACTTAAGCTGTATAAGGACCGAGCTTTCAGAAATTGCTTAGCACTTACCCTCTGGAAACAAAAAAAGATTCTGAGCAACAGGGATGTATCTTTAAAACACTAAAGCAATCACTTTCCTCACCTACTGAAATAGATGGAACTGAAGCACATTTGAAGAGCCAACAACTTTGTACTGCCTTGAGACTTTGGAAAATGTTTTCCAGAGGAAGAGTATCCTTTCACAGACAATCTCTCCCAGCAGACCAAATTTCAGTTCTGCTGATCCCAGTGGTGACAATATGACATGGTGGGAAACAATATCTCAAGTAGATGGATACCATGCTAGAGACTCACAGCAGAGTCTTCAAGTAACCTGCACTGTTCTGAGGCTCTTCACTGCTTAGAATAAATTCATTCTGGCATGAAGCTTTCAGTCTGCATAGTCAAAAAAGGCTTTGGCTGTAAAGCAATATTCTTACATGAATCAGGCTGTTTTCTCCATTGATAAGAACAAAGAATGACCCTACGAGCTCAGTCTAAAAGTCTTTCTGGTACTGCTTTGATATTTCCTGTGGTGATAAATACCACAATATTCTCAATAGTTGCAAATTACAAAAGAGCCAGAATCTACCTATGTGTATTATGTAGTCACTAAATCACATTTTCATGGCATGTGGGAGGTGACCAGGAGACAATAGCAGACAGACAGCTAAAGGAATTGTATTCTGCTCATTCTGCAGACGGGGGGAAAAAAAAAAAAGCATTAATATAATTTAATAGGAAAGGAAATCTGTTAACAAAGATTATCTCACCAGGAAGCAAAAATTTATTGAAGCAACAATCCTATAGGAACTTTCATTGCCAGTGAATCATGCCATTATGTTCAATTTCATTCTAAATGCAAAACCTGCTCTTGCGGCTTGTTTTCTGCTGCGGGATCACTGTCAAAACAAAGAACAATTACAAAATGTTCCCTCAATTCAGAATTCCTATTTGGTAAGTGACGCTCATATGATGCAGAGATCTAAATATGAAAATCGTAAAATGGAAACTGGTTTTCTCCCCTTTTCTGGTATTTGGACAACACAGGAAAGTTGGAACAGTAGTTGACAGGAGTTTCTAATTATTCACATCTTAGGTTTTAAGAAGACTGTATTTACCAAGTACTGGAAGCCAAATTGGTAAATGTAAAATAATAAACCACATATTCTAGGATGGTATCTGAAATATTTGTTGTAATGTATTTATTTAGATATGGCATTGCTAGATTTGAATGCTGAATTAGTCTATTAAGCAGATGGGTATTTCTTTCAATCTTACATTTGCTTGATGATTATATTTATATTTTGTCTGAAATATTGCTTTAATTCATAGAAAGTATTTTTACTTCACAAACAGGTGATAATAATTCTATTCTTATATTTTTTACAAAAGTAGCATGCCCTTTTTCACCCAAATTTGGGATTATGGAGTTCAGCAAAATATATGCTTTCCACATTTTCCTTTGTGACACGAAGTACTGAAGAGGGCAAATATTGACATTTTCTCTCTTTGAAGATACATGAAATTTCACATTATTGGAAAGCTCTGTTGCCCTGAATGACAAATTACATGATGAGACAGAAGGAAGATGCAAATCTTGGAGTTTTAAAAGCATCTAATATTTTCTCAAATTATATTCAGCTGTATTTATCTAGCATTCTGGCATGCTGCTGGATTACTGTTATCAATAAATCTATAAATAGGATGCAAAATGCATGTGAGCTGTCTGTGCTTGAATAAAAAGCGGCCCAGCAATAAATTATAGCATAATATATAGTTTAAAATGTAGCAAAAGGAATGCCTTGACAAATCAATGCAACATATTTTGTCACTGAGGGTGAAAGATTCATTATGATCAGCCTTGAGAAAGCTGGATTTCTGAAGCATGGGTCATCTAGGACATATGATGTAATGAGAGAATATGGAAACATGCATACAAAGACAAAAACAATCTTCTGAATAATAAAGCCATATTAAATTTTCAGGTAAAATGTAAGTCCTGTGCAGTACTTCATTGTTCAAGAGAGGTCAGGAGTGTGACACCAAAGAACAAAATAATGAAGTCTGACTTCCTATGGATTTGGTCCTCACAGGAGATTCAAGACCGACCCTTTTTCTGAAACTGGGTCATGTGTGCTGGCTTTCATTCGTGTTTTTTGGTGTCTGTTAAGGTCTAAGCTCATCTTGTAGCGCTCTGTTCAGCTGAGAAATTCTTTCCTCTACCCAGCCACCTATTTCAATGAAACTTGAGGAAATTCAGTGTTTCGGGGAACTCCAGGCATCTGCCAGACATGACTGAAACTGGCACTAGATTTCGAAGTTGGTGGGAGGAGAGGACGCAAACACAGACACAGGGCCAGACATGAAAACCCAGCAGGTTGCGTAAGACTAGAGTACAGCAAAGATTTAAAATAGGACCACCCAATTGGTTTGCCTGCTGACAGCAGCAAGCTGCCATGGGACATTTAATTCCCTCTGATCACATAAATGACAGATGAGTTGTCACCTGCTGTGGGTGCCAGGCCAGGCAAAGCGGTGAGGATCCCACCCCTGTGGCAGGGGCCTCCAATCCCATCAGCTGCATCACCTTGCCCCGCACGCCGCTGTGGATGGAGACGCCGCAAGAGAAGTTAGCGCCAGACAGAGGCCGTAGATGTGGACGTTGTATCTGGCATGCTTAGGAAGAGACACCTGGGGCTTAAAAGGAGGGGCTGGGCAGGTGGAGGAGCGGCCAGGGGCGCTGACGTCCCTCAGGCCCTGCGGCCTCGCGAGGCGCTAGCGAGAGCCTTGGGCTCAGTGGGCGTCGGGGCTTTGCGACCGCGGCCAGGGCTATGAGGGACGAATTGTTCCCGTCCGTTCTGTAAGAAGAGAGACAAGCCTTACATTTTCTTAAATATATATAAAAAAAGAGGGGATCTCTTTAGCGGCTTTAGTAGGGGTTTCAAGCGAGAGCGAGCCCGCCGGGGACTATCTCGT
>NW_009196036.1:0-10475 GCF_000690835.1 Fulmarus glacialis | reverse complement strand
AGCTGAGGGGTGCGCCTGGCCCCTGGCTTCCCACGCGGGCCGTGTCGGCGAAGCCTCTCTCAGTTTCAAGTGGAAGCAATGTAGAGCCGCGTTAGCCTGGGTTGGGAGAGCATCGCAGATGCCTCCTTGGCAACAGCCAAACAACAAGTTTCTTAATTTCCACTGGAGCGAGTTAAAAATGGTTCTGTAGATCCCTGGTAGATGAGGGTGTTTATTTTTAGCTTGGATGACCAAGCCTCAACGGTCAAGATGCTTTAGCCAAGCTTTCCGAAACCGCAGGGAATTTCAGGCTTGAGGGTTTTTCTCTGAGTCATCTCTGGTGCTCCCCGTTCTCAGCAATTTCTGTTCGGTCACTCCTGCGAGGAAAGGCCAGGGCAGCTATGTGCTATTTCAGGAATAAACCAAGCGTTACCACAACACATGATGGGCAAGCCCTAAGGCCACAGGCTTTGTTATGAAATCAGAAATGAGGTAGTCAAATTTTAGATGAAATTAAAAAAAAACAACGCATGTACAACCCCCAAATTTCCACAGCAGTAAAGGATTCGTTCCTTATTTATAAAAGCAGCATTTCTGAAGACTCACGGAGATTATTCTCTTTCAGCATAATTTTGTTTAATCAGGCTTTGAATTAATTAACGTAATTAGTCACTATGGGGGGGATAACTCGGACTGATTTTATGGAGCCTTTTGTTGTGCTGGTTCAGGTCTTACAGCTTGATTTAAACGTGTCTAGAGGGGCTTATTTACAAGAGTGATTAATGCTGCATAAAATTGATTACAACCTAATTTTAGCTGCAAAACCGCATTTCTGCTCTCGCTTTCGTCATGAGTAACTGCAGTGACTTCAGACCACAGGCAGTTTGGCTCACGGTTAAACAGCAGCGATGGCACGGGTGGCCCGCAGCCCTCACCACCGGGGATGGCAAAATCCAGCCTGGCTCACTGCTCCTCACTGCTGAGGAGCCTTGAGCCAGATGGGGGTGACTGTGAGGGGACAACGCTTTGCCTGTAGATGGAGACAGAAAAATCCGGCAAATCCTCTTTACCGACTGAGAAATCAGTGTGCGGTTTTTATTCGGTTGACTTCTCTACTTAAGCATCTGCCTGCTGCTCGTGTCCCTTTTTCTACAACACTAAACACAGAAGAGGCCTAGCCTTGAAAATTCCCACTCTTAACTTTTCTTATAAATAAAGTCAAAAGAATTTCAAACGTTGGCAGGCTGCTGAGCTGTCGTGTCTACGTAAGCGTATACCGAATGCACGTATGTATGTGTGCAACGGTTAGAAAGAATGGGACGGATCCTGACATGGGAAGCCACAATGAGTAGTACCTACAGAGGGTCCCAGCCAATGGACCTATTTCAGAAATAAGTGACTATGCAAAGTGTCTGGCACTCTGATTGATCTTTTAGATGACTTATATTTTTCTACTAATAATAGTACCATCAAAATACAATAAAAATCTGATTTGAATTGTATGGCGCTGGATATTGTTAAATAAAGCAGATGTGAAGTTTCTAAACAAGATATCCTTGAGGTTTGGCTTTGAAAAAGAAGGAAGACGTTTCACACAGCCAATGACATCTCATTTTTTCAAAGGCTTAGCTCAACATTTCCAAGAAAAACAGTTCTTTTCTGATGAAAGACTGCACAGAAAGAAATGTCATGTGGAAAGGAGGAGTTTGGATTTGTTTGGGGTTTATTTTCATAAAAAGGAAGAAGTGAGGATGGTGAAAGGAAACAAAAAACTCAAAATTTAACAAAGATGTAGCATGTCTCCATAATGTCTGCCATAAAATTACCACAAAAACTGTATTAATTCATGTCCCTGAAATCAGCTCCTGCAGCAAATAAGATTCTCCTCCTTTTCCAATAAATTATTTGTATGCCTGCAACTTTCCAGTCTAGTAAATGAGGGGTTTTTTTTTGTTTTTCTTCCTTTTATGCTAGTTCAAGACAATGGGCCTTGCCACCACACAATTTGAGGACAAAGTAGCAGGAAAAGTGCCAGCCTTCTGTGTTGGTAGAGCTTCTGCCCACACGCCTGACACCAACAACACGCAAGAAGGCAAGTGAGGAGTCTGCAAGCTTGCAAGCCAACGGGCTCATTTCGGCAGCCCACCACAGCATGCTGAGCTCTGGATATCTGCCTCTAGCTGTGGGACACTTGCCCAGAGGCTCTCGCCTTGCCCGTGACTTGGAAGGGAAAGTGCAGGGGTGTGTGGGGTGTACCAGCAACCCAGGCACGTGAGGTGTGTGCCCGGCTGGGTCTCGCACGTTGATGCCAATAGGAAACTGTACGTTTATTTGTAGCGGGGCAGAAGGAAGAAAAGCAGAAAGGATGAGCTCCCTGAGCGCTTGCCAAGCCATTCATGAGTGCCATGTGCTGTCTGCATTTCGCATTGGATCAATTAGAACTAGGGCTGGATGAATATTATTTGCCAAATACATTATTTAGCAAATGTTGATCTTCTTTACTGAATATGCTATTTGACTGATCATTTCTGTAGTAGCCTACCAGCTCTAGCACCATTCAAATACTATTCATTGAATAATTTATGAGATGAACAAAGACAAAATGCATTGAATAATTTATTCCAAGAAAAATTGCTTCCAGTATTTGCTTAGCTCTAATTAGAACCTCTTTTCGGCTAGATTATACACATACGTGCACGTGCTCGGGCATACGTACACGCGGGCACATGCGCACATACGCAGCAAGCCAGATTCGGGATGCACAGCAGATTGGCACCACTTTACTTCAGTGATTCTATGCTTGAGGCACACTGGCACAGACAGGATCAGAAAAAAAGCCTCATAAATAGAGTGAAAGAGCGAGTCCAAGTCAGAAATTTTGGATCTGAAACTGAATTCAGAAGTGAAATGCAGGGTGATATGTAGTGGGTCAAGAAAAGAGGAGCTGATAACTCATCTAGCAGGTGATTTTAGGACAACGTGAGAAGAAGCAAGAACAAAAAGAAATTTTGCCTCAGGTAGAATTGAATCCCCCACCTTTGACAGAATGCATGTAAAGGAGGAGAATGTTAAATGTGGTTGTTTGCAAGCATGGACTTTCCTCTTTCACACTCAGGTGTGGACAGAGAAGGAGAACAAAGGGGAGGCATGGCAGGTATTTTGTGGTGAAGGAATAAAAGACCACTGCAGCATGATTTCAGGACTGCTGGAGTAGAGCGCAGTCCCTAGCTGTCAAGAGGCCCAGATCGCGTTCATATGCTGCAGACCGGCTTTTTTCCCCCCAACCCTCTTGGAGTGCTTCCAGTTATCCCCTTTCAACTGCAGTTTTTCTTATCTTTAGGACAGGTTACGCATGAGTTCCTAGGGCAAGGAGAAGCTTCACTGACCACAGTGAACTGCTAGACAAAGACATACTGGCATCTTCTGTTGGTTACCTGATTTTTCACACCTAATTTGGGGGCAGGTATTTCAGGTAAAGTGTCAGCTTTAATTCAGCCCCTTCAAAGCTACTTTCATACGGAGCCACATAACTTCTCAGAGTCTGGTACCTCCAGGTCAGGGTTGAGGGCCGCAGAAAGATTTTACTGACAGTGCAGCTGTTTGCACCATACCCAACCACGTGGATAAACAAAGGGCTATAATTTAGCCAAGATAACCTTTGCGATAACCTTACAAATGCTGACATAAACCATATGCGCTGCCCAATCCCAGAAAGGCAAAGACAAACCTTACATAAACTCCCAAACTTTACAAAATTTACATGGTGGCGTATCCAGAAACATTCATAATAGAGAGGGATCCCACTTTCAGGCCTAGTTTTTAAAGTCCCTGCAGCACAGGGAGTAAAAGGTCATCTCCAATAACATGAGACGTATATCAAATGAGAAAAGTAGCCAAAGCAGACTAGAAGGCATTGTCTACCTCAAAGGAAAAAGCTTTCCTTGACTGTTTGTTGTCTGCATCTTTTATTTAGATAGCTGGACAAGATAAATGGGACAGATATGCAAGCACATCAAAATGCAATGATAAAACAGAAACCTCTAGTTGGTCATCTTGAAGGACAAAGCTGCATCTTCTGTGGTTAATTTGCTCCCAATTATTTTTTTTCCTGGTTCTATTTTTGTAGAGCTCCCAGAGCTGCCCTAATGGTAGAGAAAAAGAGTAATGGGGATAATTGGGAACATCCTGAATAACCTAATTCCAATGTCCCTACGGTATGACTAGACACCTAAAGGATGTCTCCAGGACAATGTCAGCCAGCATGAAAGGCTGCGGTAAAGGCATCAGAGTGAGGTCGCTCTGCTTAAAAGCTTGTTGGCACTTTCAGTTAATAAAAGTCACTTGGGACAGTCCTTTTATGTCTGACAGGTTTCTCTTTTTGCCCTTTATATATGATGTGCTACCATGAATGCAGTTCATCGACTGTTTAATCATCCTGTCTGTTCATGGTGCATAGATAGCGCTTCGTTTTGTATGTAGGACTTAAGGACCTGAGTTTCAGAGAACATTAGCGTTCAGAGGCAGGACTCGGGGGTGGAAAGACAACACGGTAGTTAGGCATCTTGCTTAGGAGTTGGCATTTGAGGCTTCTGCTCCCCCTGCAGCCCAGGTAACTTCGCTGCACAGGTATGTGAACACAGCAGGAGCATGCGAGTGCCAGGGTGGCTGGGGCACGCTGGCTGAAGCATCTCACATCAGAGAGCACGCACAGTGGTGCGGGCAGCCACGGGGACGGGGAAGTGGGTTGCGAGCATCCCATAGCTGTCAACTGCTGTGTATCCAGAACTGCTTCATCCCAGTGCCTCCTTGAAAAATGAACAAGACTTCATTTCGCTGGGTGCTTTCAGGAAGAACACACTGACACAGCTGTGAAGTGCCCAGATCCACTGCGATGGGGGGACATCGCAGTAAATAAGAGCAATCTGAGATGACAAATGGTTGGCCCAGGCTGTACTCAAAACATGTCCTAGCTGTCTCATGAGGGTCCTCAGTTCTGAAAACTAGCATCAATAAATTAATGGAAATAAGACTTATTTTAAATTCCCCACCTGAAAAGCAAATACCAAAGTCACAGGCTGCTATCATCTTCAGTACCTGCAGGAGTTGTCCGTAACAAACACTTTCAGCAAATGTAGGGGCAGGAAGGACTTTTTCTCCCAGTATTTACTGCACCTTCTGGCCAGTGTCCTCTTGCAGCATTGAGCAGGGACAATGATGTGTCAGCTCGAGGGGAAGACGCCCCCTCTTGTCACGGTTTCCTGACCTTGCCAGGGTCCAGCACGGTGCCTGGACCCCTTCTCTAATACGTGTTTTTAATTCTACGTATGACCACATGTCATGTACGTAACTATGTGGAGTGCCAAGTCAGGTCAGAGCTTGACGTTTGATTATTTTGCCATAAAGCAAGAGCTCTAAAAATTTCAGGCTTGGATAAATAATCACTGCCCTTTTTTTAAGGAATTTATTTACAAGAGCATCAAAATGAAAGTGACAGCAGTGGCAGCAAGGAAATTACCGCTGCCTAATTGGGCCCAAAGAGAGTTTGGGGCCTGAAACGTCCCTTCATGTAGATTGACAGAGAAAAGAAAAGCATACTAGGCACATTGACTTTACCAGTCCTTAAATTTCTTATTTTTCTGCTAGTCCCTGAAGTGCAAGAAGTGCTATATTCTTCCCTGCTTCTGTTCCTGTGTTCAGAGGCTTGTAGGATTTGCAACTGGAGATCTTTATTCATCATTAGACTTGAAAACAAACTTGCCAGGCACTCTTTGTTGAGCTTGTTCAGTTCTGTTCAGGAACACAGAGCCAGCCCAGTAATTCTGCTGCTCTGTGTCTCCTAGGCAATCCTGCTCAATGCTGACCGACTTCTTCTAAAAAGAGCTGTAAAAATGCCAAGTACTGGCTGCTGCACTTACAAATACACCTTGTTCCTTCACACTGAGAGCCCAAAATTTCACAGGGGAGCTTGCACATCCTTGCAGCACTGCCTTTCAAAAGTGTCCAGCACAGGCACAGCCCTTTGTTACCATGCCATTGGTTTTAAAACAAAATCAAAAAGCCTTTAATTATTTCTCTAGAAACAAAACTATCTTCGATTGGGAGGTGGGGAGGGGTTCACCAAAAAATTGTCTGATCTGGGCTACTAACCAAATAGAAATTTCCATGGCTTCAAGGTTGTAAGTCATAGCATTTTAGATCACTGGGATTTAATAACTGCTTGAGAATAAACTTTCTTAAGTTAAAGGTTGATGGTTCTGCATGTCTTAAAGGATTTGATTCTAATTTCTGCTTTTTTTTTTTTTTTAAAGAGATAAGTGGAGATAATTCCCCAAATAACCTCAGTGTGTGGAGGTCTGGAGCTGCCCCATAAGCACAGCATGGGCCTGGAGCCAGCAGGGAGGAGCACCAGGCTGATTGCAACGGCTCGGCTAGATCAGCCCTAGGCTGGGGGTCAGAGCCCTGTGGGTGGGGACCACGGGTCTGGCAGGGCTTAGCCTCACTGGGCTGCCAAAGTGCACAAGAGCACTCGTATGAGTGTCCCCCACCCTCTTTATCCATTCTTACTTAAAAAAAGACATCTAATTTTCACAACAAAAACTTCACAATAAAAGGTGTGCATTAAAAATGTGGGGAAGGAAAAATATAACCCCAGCCTCTATATGGGATAAGAATATGAGTCCAAAGAGCATGAGGACATAGAGGCAGCACAATTTATCCTACGGGATTCAAAACAAAGAAAGGGCATGCCAGGCTCCAATGCTTAAAAAAGCCCTGTGACTGAATTACATGAAAAAGATTCAATCACAGCAGAAAATTGAGTTAGGTTAGCGGAGAAGCTGTCACTTTTAAAGATGTAGAAAGTTGCAAGATCCGATTTGTCATCAGAAGTCAAATTGGTGAAATTTACCTTGCTTGCTAGCAAAAACGAATATTAAGCATCATTCCAAAAAGAAGCTTTAGAGAAATGCATAATCCTCTCTCTATGGAGTTTTATTTCAGAAAGGGGCAATTCTGCACATGATTTATTTTTTTCTGTGAATAAATTTGTTAAGCCTGAGAAGATGGAGTCCATTATATGGTCCCATAGTCAGATAGCACGATACGCAGCTGTGAGATGTGTTATTATGCAGTAGAGATACAGCACAATTGCAATGAGTCTTCTCAGAAGGGTTGCAAATCCAGTAAGAATGGTAAATTTTAACCTTTTGTTAACTTAGCTTTATTGATTCCTCTGGCATTTTAAAACAAAGGGAAGAGAAGAACCAGAAGCAATGTGTGACAGAAAGCTCATTAATTCAAAGCGGAATTCAACCCCAAAATCCTATTGATGCTGGTGAGTTTGGAGTACACCTCAAATGTGGGAAATTTCCTGAACCCACAAAACCAGGCTTTGGGGTGAACAGACTGTAGAGCTGACAGAGAAGCAAGATAATACATGTACTTACTGGAACCTATGAGCTGGAATAACAGGTAGGATATTTTGGCTGTTATTCACCACCAGTTTTGCAGGGTACAGGGGCTCCTGGGTCTGTTTAAACAGAAATCCGTGACCTGTACCTGACCTACCCTCACACTACCCCCCGCCTACACAGAAAGCGAGTGACCTTCTCTGCTGCTGCACTGCAAATTGTTAAAGATTATTGTTTTCTCTCGGGAAGGTCTCCAGGCATGCTTTGCTGTTCCCACTGAAATATGCTGTGGCTTTACCACTGATCACCAGAGGGCAAAAAGGAGAATTTCATCCCTCTGGAAAGAAAAGCAATTTTCTTTTTTTGTTATATGTATGTGTCCTTTCATCTAATTCACTGAAATCATTCCGGTTTCTCTGTAAATGCTTTTATTCAATAAAAGTTTGTCTTCTTTCAGCCCCCTTTCTGTTTGCTGGCCTTGATTTTATTGCTCTGCTGGCTGGCAACAAGGTCTGAACTCCCTGTGCAGTCCCCCCCTCTGCAGCGAAGCACTCAAACACACACTTTACTTCCAGGTATTAAGGCGTAACACTGCTCGAGCTTGACAAGGACACCCTGTGCCAAGCTGGAGGGCTGGATCAGGTCTCTGTTGGATTTAGCAAGGTTGCTTCACCAAAAGCACTACAGGCAAAGGAGGTATCGCCTAGCTGAGCTAAGTGTAGACAGTAAAGGCTGCTCTGCAGGTTATGAAAACGGTTTGACACACCAGCTTGCGCCCTGCAGGGCAGAGAAGCCCTGGGCC
The DNA here is from genome assembly GCF_000690835.1 of Fulmarus glacialis. NCBI lineage: Eukaryota > Metazoa > Chordata > Aves > Procellariiformes > Procellariidae > Fulmarus > Fulmarus glacialis. The sequence continues at coordinate 2,285 of NW_009196036.1, read as the reverse complement.
AGGCCAGAGGCACAGCCAGCCCCGTGTCCTGGCCGTCACCTGGCCGGGCGCAGGCGCCTGGGCAAGACATGGAGGACGCAAGTAGTCTGCGCAGGTGATGTCTCCAGGCTACAGCCAGAGTGACCGCGGGACTTAGTGAGCTGGCGGTTGCATCCAGGTCAACACGTTTAATAAGCACAGTCTGACATTAATCATGTTGCCCTGTTTCAGTCAGTCAGGGTGCTGCACGTGGCCCTCGCATAGTTAATCCCCGCGTGCTGCTATAGGAAAGGGAACACGTGCTTGACACCAACGGTGCAACCCTCGGGTATAATTAAACATCAGGAACTACTCAAACATTTGTAAGGTTTCCTTTTTATGTACATCTGCTTGTTGACCTTTGGGAAAGAGACCCTTTCGTGGCCAGTTTTCGGTGATAAGAAGCTGCTGTCACAAAAAGCCGCTGTCACAGCTGGCACGATACCAAAGACGGAGCTGGGAGATTGAATTGCTGCTGGGAGGGGTTCGCGTAGTCCGCATGGGGCAATGCAAGGAAGTTTGCTCTGCTGTCACCCTTGTTTTATCTGTTCAGTGGGTAAATAAAGGACTTCAATCTTCGCAGCTGCAAGCTCAGCAGCTTTCCCCACCCCATCATTCACTTGAAGATAAAAACGATTGTGGAGAGTCCCAGATCTCTGGTGCAAGCTGTTATTTGATTTATTTATTGGCACAGGGTTCTAAAACATGGTAGGTGCTTTTTTGCAGATAGGAGGACACACAATTCCCTGGCTTTGAAGGCTGACAGCAAAGATGTAGCATACATAAAGAACACTAACACAGAAATAGAGAGACAGAAAAAAAGCTTGCAACATTAGATTAAGTGGTTGCTTATGGTTGTTATACAAGTCTTGGTTGTTTGAACACAGAGATGCATATGTACACATATGTGCTCCTTATGCATGCACCTCTGTACTAAAAATGTCATATGTACAAACAGCAAAATGGAGGCTTGAAGATTTATACAATGGGAATTAAGAAAAATCCAGCATTTCCTGGCCAAGGTACCATGATCTAACCATGGCTCTACATTATTACAGTGCTTAAAATAGTACAAAGGACTGCAGTACAATCACTGCAGAAAGCAATTAGGGTGCAAGGGACAGAACAGGCACCGCTCTAAAGAGCCAAAGTATCTTCCATTGCCTCATGAGTAGTGTCTGTATGTGAAAGAGCAGATCCCTGCTCAGTGAGCAGACTAGCGCGCAGTGGAATGCACGCAGAGTACCAGCCAACTGCAGGCACCAATTAATGAGTTACCTCTGATGAAGCTCCCGCTCTGCAGACAGTCCCTTTTTGCAACAGTGAGTTTACCGTGGCTGGCTCACATGCATGATCTCAACCAGCTCCTCTACTAAGCCCGTTTATAACTCAGTGCATTGATCGCCTTCTTTTTAACCCCTGCTACAGCCCCTCGAGAGCAAAGGGTGCTCTCCTGCCTCTTGCCCTTGAAGGGGTTGCTGTGGTGGATGTGAACTTTTCCTAATACCAGAGCATCTCAGCAAGGGTTTCTTCTGGCCTTTAGTTTGTGTTGTTGCCTTTTTAAGAAACCAGCTCAGATTTGTGTGTGCTCTTTGATTTAAAAACTGCAAGAAATCATAGAATCATAGAGAGATGTAAAAATTAAACGGGTGCCCTGTTTCTCATCTCAGTGGTGATGTATAAAAGGTGTTTGAGGGTATTTCTAGAAGGCCATGACACTAGCTAGCTGCAATCACTGAGAAGGCCATCTGAATTAAGGGCTATTATTTAAGACTTTGGACCATGTAATCGTTTCCTTTCTCCCTGAGATTAAAGATAGAAAAAGCAATACTGTCTCTTTAGACAGGAGTAATGGACATTCAAAGCCTTTTCTGCCACTTGGGCTGAAAAGCCAGATGTTTAGTGACTAGATCCTGTAAGTGGATAAGAAGAGATGCTGTGCTGCCCCATCAAAATGCCACAGTCATGGCACAGCCACATCCTCTGCCTGCCCTGTGGCGGGCAGCAGGCGGGACACTGCTGGCCATTTGCAGCAGGTGGACTAAATTAATGATGGCAAATCCTAAGGTAAAATTGCAGCCATACAAATTCATCTGTCCCTTTTTCATGGTTTTCTCAGGTCAAAGCCTTAGAGGGGTTGATGTACCTGCTCTGGCATGGGCTTATCCATGGCCATAGACGCTTCGGGTCACAGTCCCTTCGACTTCAGTTCACACTGGAGTCCCAACCTGTCCAGGGCAGCAGCACAGAAACAGCGGCGATGCCCT
>NW_009196035.1:0-216 GCF_000690835.1 Fulmarus glacialis | reverse complement strand
CTCGCCTGTCACCTCTCCCCTTGCACACTCACCCCCGTCCCCACTGGGCCTTCATCCCCACCCTTGCACACTCGTTCCCGTTCTCATTCATCCATCACCCTGCTCTTGCACGCTCACCCCAGCCTCATTCCCAGTTGACCCTCACCTCTCCCCTTGCACACTCACCCCCAGCCCCACTCCCCCCTCACCCTGCCCTTGCACACTCATCCCCAACCT
>NW_009196034.1:14899-16749 GCF_000690835.1 Fulmarus glacialis | reverse complement strand
AGATGGGCTTGTGATCGAGGAGTGGATCATGGCTGACCACGGATGCTATTGCACAGGTTATCCATGAATGTGAAACATGTGCTGCAATCAAGCAAGCCAAGTGAGTAAAGCCTCTTTGGTATGGAGGACGATGGTTGAAATATAAATATGGGGAGGCCTGGCAGATTGGTTATATCACACTCCCACAAACCCGCCACGGCAAGCACTATGTGCTCACCATGGTGGAAGCAAACACCGGATTGTGGTGGGTATATTGAGTGGGTATATCACATCCCCTATCGTGCACCAGCCTCTGGGAAAATCAGACGATACAATGGACTATTAAAGAGTACACTGAGAGCAATGTGTGGTTGGACGTTCAAACATTGGGATACACATTTAGCAAAAGCCACCTGGTTAGTCAACACTAGGGGATCTGTCACTCGAGCTGGCCCTGCCCAATCAAAACTTTTACGTACTGTAGATGGGGATAAAGTCCCCTTTTTTAAAAAAAAGATGACCAAGTTCCTTTGCCAAACAAAAATGCCATTGTGATGAGGTGTAGGACATGTTTCAAGACAAAAGAATGGAATATTAGAAATTAAATTGCTCATCTAAATCACAATGACACAGCATTCCTGACTTTCTTTCACATCCTCCTTAATGTGTATAAACATCAAGAGATCCTGTTTTGCTGGAACCACGTGTTCCTTCGAAATTGGAGAATTCGCACATTTGAGTCCCAGAAACAGGCAACTCAGCATGTACAGATCCAGTTTTTAACTCCTGGTTTGTTACATTTTTAATCGAAAGCCACTCTTACAGGTAGACTTTATATTTAAAATTGAAATGTACCCTGAACTTACAAGCCTTGGTGAATTCTTTGGTATCCTAGTCCTGTTTAGCAACCAGTAAATAACTACCATGAAAGAAAAAAAGTCTTAAGTTGTTGAGTCTAAGCTTGTAGAGTCTGCATTACTTAGCCAAACTGACAAAGCAGCCTAGCTGGCCTTAACAGAGGAAACAAGCACCGAACAGGCACAATTCTGGACATCTCTCACCCCCAGAAAATCTGAATGGCAGGTCAAATGAAACAGAGGGGGAAGTTCAGAGTTAGTGTGCCCTTGTTTTCCAGGCCTGAAGATAAATAAAAGCTACTCCCTGTAACTCCCTGTACTCCTCTTGTCTACTAGTAAGTTTGAGCAATCATTCAATAAATGTTTAAAAATAAATAGCATACAAACATAAGTTCATGTTCTTTCACTCCTTCCTCTCAGTTCCATCTCTAATGTTATCTGAATAGAAAAGCTGTATCTTTTTAGGATCCTGTTACTAATGCCCTACAATCCTGACTCCACATTGCAGCAGAAGAAGTCTTACTGTATTTTAAATAAAGTTGTATAAAGTTTTCCACACACCTTGTGTAAAAGAGCCCACTATTAAGGTGTGGCACACAACTGTATTATAAAGGCTGAGTCTACATTTTGTACATAAAATGAAGATCTGGTCTTTTATAGTGCCTGTTACCTAGAACATATAATCTCCAACCTCATAGCACTTGCTCTTTGAAACCAGAAAAATTTGTACTAAATAGTACAAAAAAATCAATATATTATATTTATTTTAAGTAAATTAAAGGGAGTCTCATAGTTTATCTGTATCAAATCTTTCTTTTTCCTATTATTCCATAAAAATGGAACAACACAAACTTTAAAAAAAATGACTTACAATTAAAGTGTTGTAAGATTTTATGCACAGGTTTTATACAAAGAAATCTGTTTGTAAGTCTGCTAATGCATAATTTAATTTTTATGAACAACTAAGTCATAGATCAGGCAATTCTTACAGGATACATGATAAAGAAAATGCAG
>NW_009196034.1:3310-14874 GCF_000690835.1 Fulmarus glacialis | reverse complement strand
TTCCCTCCAGTGCTTCTGCAGAATATTTGCATGTTGGTGGTGTGTAATTTTGCACAACAATATTCCTTCAGTGAGTCAGTGGTCTAAGGGAGACCAGACATACCAAGTTTTTTTGGTGATATTTTTCTTCATCTAATTGTTTTTTAAAGATTCTGTGACCATGGACACTTTTTGGTACCTTGGGCAAGCCTGAAAGGGCATCTCCATGGCCTTACTGAGGGTCTTCATGAATTTGGATTCAAGGACTGGATTCTGTCTTCATAAAGCAATAAACTTACTAAAAGCCACAGAAACAAATAAATAAAGGCCAGATTTTCTAGCATCGCCTGGACACTGAACTCAAATATACTATATAGCTTCAAAAAAATGCAGTAGCATACGGATTTTCAAAAGGGCTTATGCCTTGCAAGTTCATTCAAACACCTTGTAAGCTGTAGTTTGATTGTGTGAAATTTAGAGCTATTCTACTCACTTTATGTTTTGAAATACACCATTTTAAGATAGATAGAAAATTGCTTGGTCAGAATTCCTGTATGGGAGGTTCTTGTACAGCAGGTTACAAGACTAAGCATTGTACACTGGTGAAGCAGATCATACGCAATATGTTTCGTAGCAAAATTTCTTCCTGATATTTCTAATGCTTACAAAAGCTGTCATAAGATACAGCATCTCATTCATATTATGGTTCTGTGGAACAGCACACAGATTATATATTTATTCCAGTAGGATGCATCCCTTCACAGAGATCAAAAATAGCAGCTATCTAAAACCGTCAGAAAACAGGTGGTATCCAAGGAAAAATTTTATAATTTGATTTCTGAAGTGTTACATGAGCTATACTCTCCTGAATCTATCAATTAATTTTGCATATATATAAATATAAATTTTGCAAATGCACATCTAGAAAAACAGTACAAATTCTGGTTACAATGGATGAAAAGTACTTTTCTTTAAAAAAAAGTCCAGGAGTAACAGGAAATCTAAAAATCCTCTAATAAAATAATAATAAAATATGGTGAACCATAGTTCACCATAGTGAACCAATAATATCATTAGAGCACAAGCAAAAAAAATTAGTGAGAATTTACTACAAATATCAAGCTTGGAATAAGTGAAGCAGAAGATAAAAAAAGTCCAATAAAGTAGAAAAGTAAGCAAAAAAAGATTTCCATAGAATGATACTTTCATTATGTGTCAGTGGCTGGAAAAGTTATATCAGCAAAAACCAACAGCATAGCTCCAGGTATATTATCCCATCAGCCTGCATGGCCGAACAGCTAATAAATTACAGAATAAGAATACTCTTATATCATTGACACTTAGTAATTCTTTGCTCTTCCTTACCTTTCCAATTTAACTTCAAATATTCTTCTTTTGTATCATAATTTGTAGCAGAATATGATATTCCTTGCTGGAACTGGCTGTGTGAGAAACAAGAAGGGTTCTTCTTATCTTCAGGCATAAGAGGAATAAAATGAATATGAAATGAAATGGTATCAGAGATTTTGCAAATGACATTTTGTCTCTAATGTATTTCTGGTCATGTGCTGTAGTGCAAAATTCAAAGGGAGATACAATTCAAGGGTACAATTTTTAAAATGTGGCACAACAATTTGGCCTGACAGCTTATTGTCATTAAAGGATCCCTGACACTTTTTCAAGAGATCCAGTATTAAAAACTGTACTAACCAGTTTCCAGTTTGGAATGCTTGGTGAAAGCAGATACTCTTCACAATTTTGAATAAACCTACACAAATTCTTCACTTCTTGTCTTGAAGCATTACTGCTATGTGTAGCTCAACTGTTTATTTTGTTTAAAAGGAGCCATATACAAGAGTGGACTAAATAATTCATAACTACAGACCTCAGTCCCTCGGTTGTAATACAAGAAAAACGTCTGGAATTGGATCCTACTCTGTTAAGATGGCCTTGGCTAATCTGGTAGCATAAAAAGACCTTAAATTTCCCCTGACTAGATATTTCCAGTGCTATGACACCTTTCTTAACCCAGTATGTGGCCTTGGGAAAAGAGTACTTATGTACTTCAGCCACCGGCTGCTGGAGCAGTCCATTGGGACTATGACCCTGAAGCCTCATTAACAAATCAGGGATAAAGGGTAAACCCTCTGGCTTGTTCAGTTTTGTCCAAGCTTATGATCAACACTCTCATCACTATTAGTATTATCTGCCCTCAGTAGAAAGCCTGTAACACATCAGAGATCCTGAGCATCATACAGTTTGTTCATGACTAATGTTTTATGTAATATTTAACATATGAGTATGCAGTCAACATTGGACAAGATGATGTCTGCTGTCTGAGTGATGCTGACACACTGATGTTCTTCAGCAGCTGCAGTGTCAGCAAATAATGACAGAGGGCAATATAGATAAGTCTTAAGGGACTCACAGCCTGGGATATATTTAAGGAATTAGTATTTGGGAAGTGCTTTTATACTAGTCTGCAGAGATCATTCTGACAAGGGGTAGGTTTTAGGTCACTTCAGCATGCACAAATCGGTGCTCCTTTTAGAAGAAACATGTGGGTGAGAAATCCTCTTCCCTTCCTCCAGCCCAGATGTGAATGTACCCAGAAACACCATTGAGGGCTACTGCCGCTGATGCCAAGTGTACTCAGAGGCTTCATCCACACCAGTAAATTAAATGTGCCAGGGAACTGTTCCTGAAAATCAAGGCCAACTGGCACAAAATGACTGCAGCTATTCTAGTAAAGTCTCTAGGTGGGTCCCCAAAAGACGGGCTGTAAGCAAACTACCTGTCAGAGGGGGTAAGGCCCCACAAATTCTCCCAAATCATGCCCAAGGATAATTTGGGGCGATGTTAGGCACAGGACAAAAATATGCCATGGAATATAGTAGATAGGCATATCCAAAGAGTTTAGTAGCCTTAGGATTTAATAGCTGTGAAAGTAACCTTCATGGCTTATCACAAACAACTTCACCCACAGATCTGGATTGTATCGCTATTACTGTGAGTCAGTAATAGAAGACTGAGTGTGCAATTTTTATAGCATTTTTTGTTTCTGGGGGATGATCAGTGCTACATAAATTTTGGAGATTTTATTAGTAGGCATTCCAATCTTAAAAGTATTCTAGAAAGCATTGCATGATTTATGCAGTCTTAATTAGAGATTTATGCCCAAATTCATAGCTATCACCTAGGAGCTTGAGAAGAAAGTTTAAAAATTTAACACACAGCTGGAGTGTGGGGCATTTATCCTACTAAAATAAAAGGTGGATTCTAAGCTAAACATCATCTAAGCTAAATTTCATCTTCCCTTTTCTCAATAAAAGTGCTGGTGATTTTATGTGAAAATTAAAAGAATGGCTACCAATTAAATGAAAAGAAGCAATTTAGTAGGTGAACAGTTGGACTTTGATAGTCACCTAAGTTGGTGACCATTTTACAGTTTCATGATCTTATTGCCCATTAAATCTATACTCACTCTCAATTTGTTAAGTTATAGTTAGGAAAAACACTTATAAGTCTGATCATTTTTAATCCAGTTCACCAGATAATAATTTTCAATTGTAGCTGTCTGCCAGTTTCTTCCAGGGATAGAATAAGAAAGATAAAACAAAAACCAGATGAATATACCACAAACCTTTGCAGATCTTCTACAGACTTTCACAACAGGGTGTGAACTTTTCAGCTTGCTCACTGATGAGACTCAACCTCCATTATCTACGGAAGCCAATTTGTGCCAAGTAAGTGTTGGGATTCAAGATGAAAGCAACAAAGGATTTATTCCTGGATTCGACGACAGCTACATCTCTGAGCTATCAAGTGAATTTAGATTTAGGGATGGATATGACTCGGTAGCTTACACCAACAATATACCGGATTCTCTGTAGTGCCATCCTGTGACAGCTGGCCACATGCAGATTTGAAACTGGACTATTAAATATTCATATGGCATTTCAAGATGAATGTGAGAAACATTTTTAGATACTGCTATTGTTTTAAAAAGCTAAAGAGTGGGAAAAAGCAGAAAAGACACAGCTATTACTGCTTATATTTGAAGTTACAGAATAATTTCTGTACTGCATGAAAAACAGAATTGCAGGGAAGAGAACAACTTAGTGAACTTAGTGAAATTTTCATTAATTGCATATAAAGACCTATCTTAAAATAAACTCATTAAAGTTGCCACATCAAGTACTCTAAGACAAGGAACCAGTGCTGGGGCTAGTAGTGCTTAGTATCTTCATCAATGACATAGACAGTGGGATCCAATGCACCCTCAGCAAGTCACAGACGATGCGGTCGACACACCTGAGGGATGGGATGCCATCCAGAGGGACCTGGACAAGCTCGAGAAGTGGGCCCATGTGAACCTCATGAGGTTCAACAAGGCCAAGGGCAGGGTCCTGCACCTTGGTTGGGGCAACCCCTGATACCAATACAGGCCAGAAGATGAAGGGATTGAGAACAACCCCACTGAGAAGGACTTGGCGGTACTGGTGGATGAAAAGCTGGACATGAGCCGACAATGTGCGCTCGCAGCCCAGAAGGCCAACCGTATCCTGGGCTGCATCAAAAGAAGCGTGGCCAGCAGGTCGAGGGAGGTGATTCTGCCTCTCTACTCTGCTCTGGTGAGCCCCTACCTGGACTACTGCATCCAGCTCTGGAGCCCTCAGCACAAGAAAGACATGGACCTGTTGGAGCGGGTCCAGAGGAGGCCCACAAAAATGATCAGGGGGATGGAACGCCTCTCCTGTGAAGGAAGGCTGAAAGAGTTGGGGTTGTTTAGCCTGGAGAAGGCTCCAGGGATACCTTATTGCAGCCTTTCAATACTTAAAGGGGGCTTATAAGAAAGATGGGGACAGAATTTTTAGTAGGGCCTGTAGTGATAAGACAAAGGGTAATGGTTTTAAACTAAAAGAGGGTAGATACAGACTAGATATGAGGAAGAAATTTTTTAAAATGATGGTGGTGAAACACTGGCACAGGTTGCCCAGAGAGGTGGTAGATGCCCCATCCCTGGAAACATTCGAGGTCAGGTTGGACAGGGCTCTGAGCAACCTGATCTAGCTGAAGATGTCCCTGCCTATGGCAGGGGGGTTGGATTAGATGACCTTTAAAGTTCCCTTCCAACTGAAATCATTCTATGACTCTGTAATTCAATGAAATATCAAGTTCGTGATTCTCAGAACTGCTACTAACATGCAAACACTACATAAGGTCTGCACAAAAAAGGCAGGGACAGAATTCAACTCCCGTGACCAACATTCATTTGTCTTAACCTTTAAATTTTTGAACTACTCTTTTCCTTTGCAGTTTGCAGCTTCATTCACTGACTATATTGCAAGTCTGGCAAGGCTTTGAACACCCTCTACTGCAATATTCTTGTATCCAGGTTAGGAAGTTATGGATTAAACAACTAACAAACCGGGGAGCAGCTCTGCTGGAAAAGAGCTGGAGGTCCTGGTGTACAGCAAGCTGTGTGCCCTGGTGGCAAAGAAAGCCAACAGCATCCTGGTCTATACTAACACAAGCACAGGTAAGGGAAGTGGTTATCTTGCCTTATGCAGCACCTGTTACAGCACATCTAGAGTACTACTGTGTCCGGTTTTGGACACCCAGCACAAGAAGTGTTGACAAACTGGAGCAAGTCAAGCAGAAGGCCACCAAGAGGGTCTCCATCTCCCCCAAATATCCCTTCTTGGTGATCTCCTGGTAGGGCACTAATTGACCTTCGTGGCTCTGATCAGCCTCATATGGGACCCTCACCCATGTGATGGACTGCCACCCTCCCCCATGGGCACAGGGGCTCCATTTAAGCTCAGGCCTGGGCCTTTGGCCCCTACCTAGGAGTGCTGTCTCCGGTCACATCTGCCTACAGACCCTACCGATGCTGACGTGAGGGCTGATTTCCTGGCTTGATCTTGGACCTGCCCTATCCTCATAGATTTGTGAGATGCCCTGGTCTTGGGGCTGCCCTTCCTTCACTACCCCACCCCCCACCAGCACCTGCCCTGCTCCCTTCCTGGTGTGGTAAGATGGCTGGTGAGGTCCCTCCCTGCCAGCCCTGGGGTTCCCCTTGACTCCCTGGGCCCGAAGAGATGCTGGCCCTTAGGAAGCAGCTGGCCCTCCCTGTGCTTTGGCACCTGCCTAGTCTTGATTACATTTTGAGGTGGCTAGTTTTCCGTATTAATTTACAACTCAAATTAGCTTAAATATAGGAGCCTGGGAACAAGGCATCTAACCTTGTCACATGGGGACAACTATTTGTGGGGGTCACAGTTCTCCTAATTATTATAGAGGGTGTTCAAGATAATAATGCTGCCATGTCTTGCTTGAACTGAGACAGAATAATAATGTGAGACATTGACACTTAAAAATGTTTATTTGGGTAATCTATAGAAAAGGTGCCAACGGAAATCTTGGATTATATACTTTATTTGAAGATCCACTTAGTCTTCCGCAATAAGTAAACTCACTATAATGCAGCAAGACCGGTCTTGCTACATTCACTTTTTTCAAGGCTAGGCATGTTGTTGCATTTATAAATTATATAAAAAGAGACTCAGATGAAACAGAATGTGTCTTTAAATGTGCTAGCCCGATTATCTAAAAGGATCATAATAAATCAGATCAAACAATATTTTCTGCAGTTGAAAAAGATTATTTTTAGCTACACGCAAACACTGTTCCTGATATTTACTATAAACTAGCCAAGCAATTTCTGTAATTCGATATTTAATAGCAAGTGAGGAATGCTGATAAGCTACAAATATTTTATTCTCTGCACTTACATCAACAATTTTAGTGCAGTTTTTACTAAAATGGTATCAACATAATCCTAGAATATCTATTAGACCAGGGAAAAATCTTACGTTTTACAAGAAACACTATTTATAATTACATACAATATGAATAAAATAGAGATGAGGTTAACATTTATGAAACAAAGCAAACTATTTTGATAAACTTTTCGTTTAAAATATCTTTTGCTGACTTTTGTATTTAAATAATGAAATTGAATCAAGTCAGAGGCTTGTCTCTTATCCTGCTTTGGATTCTAGAGGGCACAATTGATTTACTGTAGCTGATTAGACAAGGGCAAAAAAGTAAAAACCACTAATCAATTTGTTACAGCTTCACCTGCAGGTGTTCAAAGCTGGAAGATGGATATCTGCCTGTTTTTCATTTGGTGTATATTGCTGCAAGCTGTGGAATTCATCGTGTTGGCTGTTGGACGTGCTCGTACTCCATCGATATCGATATACATTGGCTTCAATACGCAGGATATCAGTACCTTACAGGAAAAGCTTCTCGCTATGTGAAATAATGATCGCTGTTGCATAAAACTCTTGTTTGCAAATCCTACTGCTGGTTTCAGTGTGATTCACTGACCAAAGGTCTCATGAGAAAGTGTGCATGTACTCCCTCATCCTTGAAAGATTGTGTAGGCCTGCCCAGGGGCTATCTAAACTGTATAAACACGGTACAATCTGCTAAATACTCATTGAATGTCCAGTGGCACAACATGTTAGATATGCCAGGAAGCACCAGCTTACTTTCCAGGGCTATGAGTTAATCAACTTGCTATAATTTTACCAGTAGCATGTAGTAGTAGAAGAGTTTGTATTAAAATCTGAGAAAGCTATTGATCCCCTTTCTCTTTTTTTTTTTTTTCCCCCAATTCACTTTCTGAGAGAATAAACTTGGTAATGTATGTTACAGACCTGATTAGCTAGACTTTCCAGGCAAGGATGTGTGAGCTCTTATGTAGTTGGAAGAGGTTTGGGATGGACTCTGAGAGACAGAAACTGTGTGGCAGGTAGCTCTTTGTACCCAATTATTGCTGTGCTGTATAATACTTGAAAGACAATTTTAGTCATGAAATACACTCTGTTTCAATAAGACTAATGATGTGTAAAGTATCCCAAGGGACTGAGCTCCAGAAATCTAAAGCAGTTTCTGATAAGAAGAAATTCCATTTTCGAGACCTTCTAAAGAAAGCTCTTGTGTCTCTCCATAAAAGCTTCAAAGTGAATAATGATGAAATGGACGTTTTTTGTCTTGGGAACTGCAGTGTTGTCTCCTCCTAAATTCTTCTGCTCCGTAGTTTGCAATGACATGGTGTCCCTCCAGGTACTCTTGCTAATAGGTACCAAAAAATATTGCCAGACAGGACAGTTCCATTATGAAAATACACAGCATTTTAATAAGATGTTTCTGACATCAGGGCAACAATAATACTTTGGCTCTTTCCTTGAGCTCCATCTAGGAAGCAAAACCAAAAATTTAAAATATCGGGCAACTTCTACCCCACTCAGAAAAAAACCTCCTTAGTACGGAAATGAGAAAGGGAGGAAAAGATTTATACAGGTTTTAATACTGAAATTACCCTTGGCACCAAGCAAAAGTTAAAATAAAATAGAATAATTTAACTCCATAAACCAGGTGTGTGCAACTTGTTTGTTAGGTCTAGGAAGAGATTTACAGGAAGAGTTACTTCTATTGGTACACTAACTCTGAGAAACACCTCTCTCCGTCATTCACCTATAAAGATGTCAAGTCACTTAACCAGCCATGGTACTGTGAATACCAATTTATACAAACTCTTCATCCTAAAAGCTTTTCCTTAAAGGAAGAACACCTAAGAAATGTGTAATCTTAAAAACTCTCCCTTCTGTCTCCTGTCTGCCTTCTTGGGGATTTTTAAGTTAATCAAGATGTTGACCTTTATCTTCTGCTGCTGCTTACATTTTAGAAAGACTACTGTCCTTCACTATAGTAGATAAAATCATAACCTGTTCAGATGCATTAAATCATCATGTTCTGAAAAACATGCTGATGTCCCAAGGCAAAGGCTTAACTTCTAGATCATGGATTAACAAGTCCTGTCTTAAAGAATTCTTTGTTTGTTTGCAGGATTTTATTTAGGCTTATCAGTTTTGTTCACAATGTAATCCTGCCAACAGTTGTGTCAGCACAACCTAGGATAGTAGCATATTGCAGCACAGGAGAAGGAATGTGCATTGTGGGATGCTGGAATTTGTCCTCAAGATGGGTTTTTTTTAATACACTGGCAACTGTTTCATACAAATGTATGCACAGTGAAGGCCATGATTTATTTAAGCATATAAAGTAGCTTAGCATGTGCATTACACTACTGTCTCCTCCTCAGAGTAGATAAGGCAGTGAGCAAATACACTGAAAAAGAGGTGGATTTCCTATCCCAGGCTTGGAAGGCTAGTATGACGCCACCTAAGAGGTAATCTCAGCCTGCCGCTTCAGAAATTTTACTCTTTAGTGGCAATAGTAGACTGAGGTATTGCCACACTCATCCCCCTTTCCTGACTGCTCATACCTAGCCTTGTGTGGCTGAGTTGTGCTGGCCCAACTGGTTGTCTGGCTGTGGTGTTAAGCAGATAGGGAACACGTCTTGTTTAAAAAAGCAAAACAAGACTTATATAAATAAATCATGTGTATTTAAAAATAATAGCAAGACTATTTTTTAAGCTGGATCATTTCCCTTATCTGTTTTGCTGAGCAGTTGCTTAAACACTTCTGGGGACAGAAGTAAGGGAACGGCATGCTGAAGACCGGGGAGGGGAATACATAGTAGTGGAAGGGTGGCAGAGAAAGCAATACTGACTTAAGGTATTGTATCCAAAGATTTCACATCATGAATATACAGTCCAAGAGAAAATATCAACAGAAAGCTCAGCGTGCTTTTACTTAGGTAGACCCATGTATGGCTGTCATGCTTTCTTGCAGTTGGAAAATGAATTTGTCTTAACACTGCTGAACTTTTTTAAGGTGGTTTCTGTACCATGTGAATTGTAAACATTCACACCTTTCTCCAGTGCAGGTAAGTAAGCAACAAGATAAAAATCCCATGACTTTCAGGGAGAGATATTTAGCTGAGACATTATTATTCCTCAAGCTTAAGAGTAATAACTCTCTCTTCAGTCAGCAACTGAAGGGGAACTTGAAACAAATTTTCATAGCAGATTGCACTTTTTTTTTTACTAGTCAGGAGCATAATATTATAGATTAGCAATGCTTGCTCCATAGAGCTAGAGGTAGGAAAATGAAAACAGTGTGTCAGTCTGTAATACCATCTGATACAGGATAAAACCGGGGCTTGTCATATTAGGAATGGGGGCCCAGTGTTTGTAATGACTTTGCATAAACTCTGTAATTATTTTTTAAATTGGTCTAAGTGCTCAGGAACTTATCTATGGGACTTCTGTCCCCTCCCTTATCACTAGTTGATGCAGTGCATCATTTAGATCCCACTTTTAGATTACAGTTCCAGTACTTGAGCAGCATATCTGTGACCACCTATTAGGTTGCAGCCTACAACTCTAATTAATGATAACAGCAGTAAATTTATCAGGAATTTAAATAGTCTTAGGAAATCAGAGATTTGAATGCTTGTCCTTAGCTTTCGATTATGAGTGGCTCCTCCATTACATCTTGTTTTTTGTATTCAGGCATTAGCAAGGATCAGTAACTCCTTTTAAGAATGAAACCATGACTTGAATTGGCTCACATCATTGATAATCTTTCATTATGTCTGCTGAGTTTTAATCTATTATTTTAAAATGAAACATAACTTGCTGGCTTCTTTTACTTCTCTAAGAAGTTCTGTGGCAGATTCCAGCTTGCACACAGCTGAAAAACAAATCGTGTATGTGCACATGTACATGTGCCTGCCTATTTGTGTATGTATATAGGTATGTGTGTATATATATATATTTATATATATGGAAAGTCTGACAAATATGCTTCCTTCCCACCATCTTCTATTTGTCCACCATGCCCTAGAGAGGCAATTATTCAAAGTAATGTGTACAGGGATAGAAAAGCAATGGCAGGTACTAGGATTTAGGAATGCATATCTGCACCATAGCTTATGATTGGGAAAACCCTGTCAGGTTATTCTAAGGAAATCTCCAGGCACCTTAAACACAAAATGTGTAGTTTTAAATAGCGCAGCGTAGATTTGAAAAGGCTCTGAAGGCAGCACTAGTCAGATCGTGGTGTTGTCATAGCAACAGACATTGAAATTCAAAATATGAGTACAAAATGGGGGTGGGAGAAAAAGAAGGGTAGAGAAGAGAAAAATAGCACGTAATAATGAAAATCTGTAAAAACAATATGAAAATTAGACTTCCATATCCAATGATAGAGTAACTAAAATATCCTTACTCTGCATACTATTATTTGCATTTTTTTACCTTTCCATACAACAATTTGAAAACACTTTATAAATATTAACAATCTACGCCTTCTAACCTCCCTCAAGGAAAGTATTGACGTTGCCATTTATACATAGAAATACTGAAGCAGAGAGAGCTTTGAGTAAGTAGAATGTCTATGGCAAAGGTGAAAAGAGAGTTCAGCTGTTTGCTCATCTCTGTACTCACATGCTTTTTGTTTATTGCTTTAACATGCCTGAGTTTTATGATGTTATTATCTAGATATGTAACAGAAGAACCACAGTAATTTTCATAATAGTGGTAGTAACAGTGCTTTAATACACAGTTTCTGTCGTTATTTAAACTTTTTACTGTATTTCTTTA
>NW_009196034.1:0-3275 GCF_000690835.1 Fulmarus glacialis | reverse complement strand
GGAAAGAATGAGTAAAATGGTAAACTGCAATTTTTTTTCCAAAGATGTACAATAGTTTAGAAAAAGATACTCATTTGTGCCTAACTCATCAAGGAACTGCAGCATATCTAACTCGACAGGAAGAAATTAATATGCCCTTGTTGGGGATCAAGGAACCAAGTTGTTGGTCAAAAGCCTGAAATTACTGGGGAATTTTTTCTCAATTTATTATTTTTATCCCTCACAGACATCTCTTTGCAATCTTTTATCTGAGTATACCTCTGTAATAACTTCTCTGTATTACTGACTTGTGTATAATAGAATTCTTTAGTATATCCAAGATTTTTTTTTTTATGTTGCATTTTGCAATGACTCCCATTTTACTTTAGCATTTTGAAGGATTGATAATGAGGAACTTTCCCTTTCTTTCTTTCCTACAGTTGTATTTCCCCTCCAGGCATGTAATTTAATTTAAAATTGTTATCATTCTTGAAGTAATACAATGCTACAGTATCTGTCCCCTAAGAATAACTTTTAAGGTTTTTTGACATGAGTATCAGCAGTATAAAGCTGATAACTTGCATGTCACATCCAGGAATTTTAGGCAATGAGCCATAAACAAAGAAATTAGATAAAGGTTGAAAAGAAGCATTCAAAATTATGAAAATGTGCTGACTGAATTATAGACTGGCAGTGTACCAGAAGAGTTGCAGCAAACGGAAGAACAAAAAGAAAAGGATTCTCGAAACCTAGAGCTTAACCGAATAGGACAAGAGTTTTACTATTTAATGAGCAAATCCTGTGGTATTTCTAGGGTGACAATGGTGGGCAGATAGATTATGATAGAAAGAATGAAAATTCTCTGGTAGTTGGGAAGCCAGCAGAAATTAAAGCATGAGTTTAGGGAAGATGAGTCGCGTGAGAGGAGAAGACAGATCCAGGATACCAAACACAATTTTTCAGGTATTTTTACTAGACAGCTGCTATTGTTTCAGCTAGTTGAGCCATGAAGTGCTCTACCTGGTAGGCCTTGAGGCGTTGCACCACAAAACTTGGCATGTATCCAAGTGCTTACCAAGTTTCTTGGGAGGCAATTTTGCAATAAGGTCTGAAACAATGCTTCAATGCCACCGTTGTCCAAACCAGCAGGTTTAAAGTACTGATGTTGATCAGCTTTCGTTTAGCATGAAGCTATAGATTTAATGGGTGGGATTTAACATGTAGGAGCAAAGGGGAGAGGCTGGAAGAAAGTATGTCCAGGGATTGACAAAATGTGCTGAAGCAAAAGCACAGTCATCTTCCTGATCCTTTTTGTCTCCTTTGGATACTTCTAGGACCCAGCCTCTCCACTTCTGGAGTTAGACAGTGGGCCCTGGGTCAGGCTAGGTAGGAATGGGGCAGAAGAAATCACCTATGGGGCTGAGTGGAGGAATGTGTGCAGAACCGTAAGACTGGGATAGGGAAGAGAGAAAAAGATTAGCATCTGCAGCCTGGTAGAAATAAAGTTGTTAATTTGGCTTTTAATTGCAAGTGCTAATATACTTTTAAAGCTTTTCATATTCAATTAATAACTGCACTTTATAAATAAAAGTAACAATTTGATTTTCAAAATTGTTTGCATATGTCTACACTATACTGCAGTGACTACAGCATAGGCCTACCTTTTTTTCATCTTTATTTAACAAATATCTGAAAGCTTTGGGAAAAAAAACCTTACTACAAAAAAGAACAAGGAATCCTTTCTTCCTCAAAAGTCAAGGAGGTTCTTCAATAAAGTTTAAAACATCCTAATCAGAAAACTAATGAGGAGAGATTTTTCTACTTTCATACCATTGTCTACCAGTTTTCATCAGGTTCAAGGGTCTCAAGGCCAGCTAAATTACCAAACCATAGACATAAAAGATCTTCTCTAGGATGTGAGCACCTTGACTGACAAGATACCTGCCCAAAAAATAGGTTATGTTTGAATATAGCTGAACCAGGACTGAATCAGGCTGTTTGCACCTGCATTTACCATAAAACCCTTGTGGCTGATGATTTCTTACAATGAATTCAGTATTTGCATCTAAATTAAGATTTTTATCCCAAATATAACATTGTTGAAAAGTATCCAAATGTAAACTACATCTTAAAACCCCACTTTCTATCACGATTAAATAGCTTTTGACTTTTTTCTCTGTTGTGCATGTAATATTATGCAAACTTGCTTCTAACTATGTATCGGTCTCAACTTGGCTCAAGGTGCGTATGGATGAGGTACAAAAGAAAGTAATTCTTTCTCATTTGATAAACAGGTAAATAAAGAAAATTATTTCTGTAAGATGTTTTGGAAGAAAAAGGCTGAAACAGAGATAGAAAACTGCACACTGCAAAGTTGCACTAGTGCTTTTTAAACACTCTGGTCTAAAAGCAAATTTCAGCTCAAGAAGCCGTGGATTGGAATATGATTGCTCTGCCCACATCCTGATTTTTAGAATCCTTCCTAAATACCAGCGACTGGCAACCCCTTGGGAAAGGATATTTGTCTGTAACTCTAATCTAACCTGTTATGGGGTGCTTGTGTTCTTCTGAATGTATGAAATGCATCGTGGTATCAGCCTTTGTTATTACTAGTTAACTAAACTGAGTTTTTCATTTGCTTTAAACACAACCTCTTACAAAAGACAATGTACCACACTTTAATATTCATGAAGTTTTCCTAAACCTGTTAAGTTAGCGTCACAATAATAGCTCTTTTTTCTTTTTTCCTATTTTCTTTTTTCCTTTCTCTTTTTCCTTATTTTCCTTTTCTTCTCTTTTTTTTTTTTTTTTTTTTTTTTTTCTTTTGTGCTTCTCGTTACCTGTTCCTGGCGCTGAGTTGGCAAGGTAAAAAAACATGAGACTCCTTGTCTATCTGTCCATAGGCTGCGATGTCCAGGAGTTATTTTCTCAGGATACGCCACCTTCTAGTCTCATACATTTCTTTTATGTTCACAGCTACATTTCCACGATTAAGTAATAAAAAGCACAGAAATTACACAGATGCTTTAAACCCGGTGTACATCGTGTCGTGGTGTTGTAATTAAGTAAACATTCCCTACCAGTTATCAAACCTTGCGCACCTAATCGTCTGTGCCCCTTCTCCGCACACCCGGAGGTGTTTCTAGGCGTGTCTTTTACAGCAAGAACTTGTGAGGAAAACCGTTGCTGGGAAACGGACGCACCGCGCGCCGGAGGCGGAACGGGGAGGGGCAGCCCCGCCCCCCGCGGAGCGCCACGGCTCCCGCCCAATCGCGCCGTCTCTCCGAGCCGGGAGG
>NW_009196033.1:449-1139 GCF_000690835.1 Fulmarus glacialis | reverse complement strand
CTGGACAAGACCAGCCACAGTCAGACAAAGCAGAATGTGACACACTTAGTGACCAAATATTGTTCAGCAGAAAGCCTCGGCAGAATTATCCCCTCCTTGTTCTACATGATGGGAAGGGACATCTTCCTTTCACCAGACGTGTCCCTGGTCACTGATTTGTGAAAGCTGCTGTATCTTGCTTTCCATGAACAGAATCAAAGCCCATTCTTTTCAGTGGACTTTTCGGGTATTGTCAACTTTGGATCAGAAAATCCCCAACTGACACAAGTTGGTCATCAGTAGAAGGACTGATCTCGAAAGATGCATGGCACCCAGCCAGTAAAGTCACGGTTTCTGTAGGCTTTCAAAGGGATGTCAGTGGAAGTTTGTGGCCTTATACTACCAGGAAGCAATCCTGCAGAGCTCATTCCCCTGTGCAGATGAGTCACTGCAGCGTCACTAGTTTAAAGCCCTAGGGAGTACATGCTGGAGAGTGTCAGGGCATGTGAAAGATGCCCTTGCCCAGGTAGGACGCCCCCTGAAGAACCTGCTTACCCAGGTAGGACACCCCCTGAAGCTCTAACGCTGGCAGACTTGCACCAAAATGGATAGGAATTTTACTCGTGCAGAGACCTTACAACTTATCCAAAGGGCGTAAAGAAATTTGATTAAGAAACTGAGGTGGGGGAGGAATACAGAAGGAGGAAAAAC
>NW_009196033.1:0-416 GCF_000690835.1 Fulmarus glacialis | reverse complement strand
GGCACGGTGCCAGCTATGTCTCCAATCAACTCCTGAGGACAAGAGGAGGTTTTCTGTCAGCGTCTCTGTATTCTAAGGAGACTCCGCGTGAGCAGACCTCCTCCCTGCCGGGAAGGGATTCGGCTCTAGGATCCTGTGAGTAGCCATGCGATCTCTTCTGGGGAAGGGCGAGTTTGGGTTCTATGCTTGTACAGTGCCTCTTCCACAAAAGGGGTCTTGGAGACACTCGATTATGCCACAAGGTCTGGAGGAATTTCACAGCGGGACAGAGGCATATGCACTTAACGTTAAGCAGATCTAGCTACAGAGGAATGGGAACAAGAGGTCAGAGGTCTCAAACCTTTAGTCTGCGTTCGTTGGCGGTGTGGATATCCTCATCGCTTTGTTTCACCACAAAGACTCCTTTAGACCATTCC
>NW_009196032.1:0-30632 GCF_000690835.1 Fulmarus glacialis | reverse complement strand
AATCCCTTCATCCCCCAGCCTATACTGATGCCGGGGGTTGCCCTGACCCACGTGCAGGGCCTTGCACTTGGCCTTGTTGAACCTTATGAGGTTCACACGGGCCCACTTCTTGAGCTTGTCCAGGTCCCTCTGGATGGCATCCCATCCCTCAGGCGTGTCAACCGCACCACTCAGCTTGGTGTCATCTGCAAACTTGCTGGGGGTGCACTTGATCCCACCGTCTATGTAATTGATGAAGATACTAAACAGTACTGGTCCCAATACGGACCCCTGCAGGACAGCACTTGTCACCGATCTCCATCTGGACATTGAGCCATTAACCTACTATCCTCTAGATGTGACCATCCAACCAATTCCTCACCCACCGGACAGTCCACCCATCAAATCCATCTCTCTCCAGTTTAGAGAGAAGGATGTTGTGGGGGACTGTGTCAAAGGCCTTACAGAGGTCCAGATAGGCAACATCTGTAGCTCTTCCCATGTCCATTGATGTAGTCACTCCATAGAAAGCCACCAGGTTGGTCAGGCAGGACTTGTCCCTTGAGAAGCCATGCTGACTGTCTCGAATCACCTCCCTGTCCTCCATGTGCCTTAGCATAACTCCCAGGAAGATCTGTTCCATGATCCTCCCAGGGACAGAGGTGAGACTGGCTGGCCTGTAGTTCCTTGGGTCTTCCTTTTTTCCCTTTTTAAAAATGGGGTTATGCTTCCCATTTTCCAGTCAGTGGGAACTTCACTGGACTGCACGACTTTTCAAATGTCATGGAAAGTGGCTTAGCAACTTCATCTGCCAGTTCCCTCAGTACCCACGGATCTCATCAGGTCCCACAGACTTGTGCATCTTTTTAGCTATTTCAGTCTTGGTAACAGAAAGTTTGTTAGGACACAGATCCAAGCACTTACTACTACAAGGGAGTGAAAGGGAAATGTGTGAAAGAAGCATGAATTAGCAAGAGCTACCTGAAAAAAGCAAGTTCACTGTTAGTAGGCTGAAATTCACTAAACAGGGGTTGTACTTGTCTGTGGAAATGTACACAGGGCTTACAGAATAGGAAAGGATTAAAACACTGCTGTGCTAGTAGATGAAAATTATGAAGGAATGAAGGAAATGGAGGAGAACAGAATGATCACAACAGGAATAAAAGTCTGTATTCACAGATAACTTACCATGGAATTTGTATAAACCTCCCAGATGATCTAATAAAGTTTCTAGTGATTTGGACACTGGAAGCAATTCCAGAAATCTGTGGATTACAATGTCAAACACTGGCAGAAAGCGCAGGCATACATTTCCAAAATAAATTGGCAGGTACTGGGGCTGGATCTGAACTGGGGGATTGACTTGCTCTGCCAAGCCTTCAAAATACAGCTTTTCAGGATATTTCTGGAGCGAAAGAAATCCAACAAAATCAAAACTCTTTCCTTAAAAGCAGTGCATTAAACATTCAGCATCTATATTGCTTTAAAAAGTCACTTCATAACTCTCATTATTCACATATGAATGCAGTGAGATGATTTCACTGTAAAGCTTACTGAAGAAAATTCAACTCTAAGTGAAATTATTTAGTTATTAGACTAGTAGATAACAACTTATTCAGAAAACAAAACAAAACAAAGTTTCACCACCACTCAAAGTGGTCATAAGAGAACATTAAGCATCCCAAGGGAAAGCTGAAAGCAGTCAGCGCTTATGTGTCCCTTGTCAAGTATTTTCAGAGAAAACCTAGGGGAAATCAGCACTACTGAAAGTTTCTGCATCACATACTAAATCAGAACACTAGAAATAATATGCATGTAGTAACTCCCTAGGAAAGAACTGGAGTGTACTCAAATACCAGATGAGTACTGCTGAAGGCTGAGCTTATAGAGGCTTATAGTGTGACTGAAATTTCTATATGCCAGATTGGGCCTAATAACTGTGCAGCAACTGTCAAAGCACTTCCCAGGCTAATATAATTTGCTTCCCTGTTACCTGTACAATTTTAGGCACTGTTAAGACACTGTACAGCTAAAGCAGAGGGCTAATACACACCACATAGCTTCTGGATCAGAACTAGATTTTATGTGTGTAGCTACATGAGAGGTTGCTTGTATCTATTTCATCTCAGTGTTGATTTATCTTTTGACAGAACACTCCATTGGTACATTCTTTTCTAGCCAGCAGAAGCCACTATGTTTACAGCAACATTAAAATCTCAGCCATTCCCTTCCCTAACATATCAGGATATCATGTTCTTGCCACACAGGAGATGGAAGAAGCTTTAATAATTAGGAGAAAATGTAGGTTTAACTATTGTTATAGTCATAAAACACCAGAAGGAAATACCTTCTCCCTGATGCACAAAAACCCTGTCATAAACAAATTTCACTAAAATCAAGATTTTAAATTGATTGGATTTAGATGAGCAAGAATGAATTTCCAACCAAGTCTTCAGCTGCTTCTACCTTTTAATATCATTGCATTATAATTTTAATGTTATTACATAAACATAGTGATTTTTTTTTTTTTTTATACTAGCCCAAATAAATTATGACTTACTAAGTAATTCCAAAAATTGACAGAGCTGTCTTGTCGTTTACAAGACAAAAGACTCTCTGGCTGATCTCAATTCCACAGAAATATTACAGTAAAATAATTTTATACCTTGTGATAACTCATATGCTTAGTATGCCAGTCATTCTGCAGCCAGTGCTCTGGAGAATTCTCCTTCACAAAATCACTCACTCTGTTTCTGAAATCGTTAGGCTTCAGTAAGAGTAACTGAATTATGAAGTAACAGACTTGAGCTTCATTTCCTTCATGACTACGCATAGCCTTAAACAAAATGGATCAGAAAATATGGAATTACAGTTGATGTTGCTGTCTGCTTTATAATCCCTAAACATTGGCTAGCAAATTTGGCTGCACATTAGGTACATCTGCACACAAATTCACACTGAACATATGGTCTTTCAACTCTATTTTTCCAGTGAAGTCACAGAACAGAGGCAGGTTCAATCACCTCCTGTGAAAAGTACCCATCACATTTTTTATTCCACAGGCAGAAAGTCTTACAACCTACCCAGTGATAGCAATTCTCTAAGAATTCCAGCTCTGTTTTAGCTGTCATTTCTCTTACTGAAAATAATCAATTAATAATAATGAAATTAAGATTGCTTCAAAATTCTGGCCAGTCTGACATGTTTGGATTTCAGTTTGAAAACCAAACTAAAATTCAAACAACCAGCTTTACATTAAGATGAGATTTTAAATTATAAGTAAAGGGTAATTATTGAAGGAGAATTTAATTCCCTCTGGGTGAGTTCTGCTTTATTTTGTAGGATAATCTGGAAAGACAGAGAATGCCATTTTTCTCCTGTTTTTCTGATGAAACAGGCTGAATTCTAAGCAAAGAAAGCATACTTTAATGGGTACAAGATTTTCCATTTGCTTCTGAATCATGGCATGCCACACCCCTTCTACCTTTTCAGGCTGCAGAAGTAATTGCATAGCTCTGAGGTCAGAGACCCAAAGCACTAATAACAACATTTAATAATACCAGTTCAATGGCTGCCATTAAATAACCAAGAGAAGCTTTCCCTGAAGATTCAGAGAACTGTAAGACTTTGAGTTTTATGTTGCTTACAGAAGTAATCTATTATATTACTTGATTATTGGGTTAGCAAATAGTCACTATTTAAAACCAATGCATTTTTAAAAAGATTGCTCCTAGAAAAGTGACTCAGAAAGCAGAGTCTGCGTGAAAAACTGGCATCTTATCTTCTAAGGCAATACTTACCAAACACAGTATCAACCTGTCCAGTGTTACAATGTTGTACTTCCACACCATGTCATTGAGAATCTCAATACATTTATTGAGCTGCTGGCCTCCTGCAGAGGTAGAGAATTCATACACCAAGAAATCTGCAAAAGTCCTGACATGTGCCACCAGAGCTCTGGCCCCAATTCTTTCTAACACTCTAGCAGGGAAGAAGAAAAGGAAAAAAAAAAAAAAGCAAGAAGCAATTGTTACTGTTCTTAATACATTTTTAACTGGTCTATTTTATAAGAGATAGTGGGTTTTAATACAATTGTCTTAATTTAAAAAAAAAAAAAAAAAAGACAAACCCCCTCCCTTTATTAAATGAACTGAAGAAAAAAGCAACGCAAAGCAAAAAAAAACCTTAGAGCAATGGAATTCCAAAGTCTGGATGCTAATCAGAAGAAATGCTTCAAGTTCACCAATTCTTACGTATAGTATTCTGCCCAGAACCCATGCTTTAGTAATGCATTTTTAGTTATACACCTCTTAGGAAAATCTTCTGCAACTCAACTTTATTTTCCTGCAGTATGTGTTTTAATATAACCATAGCATTAAAATACTAGTATTTCCTCATTGCACAGAAGAGTAACACATGCTATCATAAATAGTAATAGTTTCAACAGACCTAACAAGGACTGAAAAGAAAGAATCTATTGTTCACGGCTGGAGCTAATGCTGTTACTACGGAGAACAAGTAAAAAAATTGTAGGACTACTACTTCTATAATAAATTTTCATCTTATTCCAACATTTGTTTTTTTAAAAAAATATCCGGCCTTTATTCATGTATAAAGGCTAAGTAAATAAATGCTTTGTATTTTCTGTTTACTATTTCAGATTGCCTGAAACACTGCCATTACAAGTAAACTGCTTAATTCAAACACCTCACATCCTTGTCTCTTACCAGGAAGAATATGCATTGCAGACTACAGTGCAGTGTAACCAGTCTTAAACATTGCACAATTATTATGATATGCTTGCTAATACCTAGCTCCAGTCCTTTTTTCCATGCTCTGAATTAATAAAAAAAGTACAAATCAAGCTGTTAATGCACAAGGCGTATGTCCTCAGAACTGCAAATGCTGCTGTAATAACTTTGAAATAGCACATCTTTTAAACTCACCTGTAGCCAATTTGGTTAATGTGATCCGTCTCTAACAACATCTTCCATAGGAGACAAAGGAAAAGTGGGGGTGAACCTTGCATAGAAAAATGTGTGATTATATCATTCTCATTGGTCATAGACTTCCACTTTCGGTATTCTTCTTCCACATTCTTCTTCAAGTTAAAACGGCTTTCCTGAGGTACGTTATTCTGCTTGAAGAATACCTGAAATAAAGTAGGCTTTGCTGTGACTGAAAGCCTAGAATAAAACATTTGAACAGGCAAATTTTTGCCTGACTTAGCACCTTATGAGTTCCTACTTCCTTGTACAATACAAACCTACTAGGTAGGGTTGTTGCTTCACTGTGACACCACAGTGACTGTTTTGTCACTAACAAAGCTACACAACAAATTGCCACAAGAAAAAAGGCTTCTCCAACTTCCTTTTTTATTTTGTTTTTTAACTTTTAAAAGATCTGATTTACCTTCCACCAGAAGTATCAGTTGGCCAAACTTGGCCTTAGAATACTCCAGGAGAATCTAAAGCATTTCTGAAGAAATAGCAATGTTACAATCACACTGCATTCTTTAGGGACTTGAGATCAATGTACTCTGGACAGAGGAAGAATCTCACCAACTAGCAAAAGGCAAAGGATCTTGTTAAGAGAGTAAATTCTCTGTATTTCCAATTATAAAATCATCAGTTTGAAACTATTACCTGCAGAGGAGCTGGAAAACAGCTTAGTGTATGTGATGCCCAGTTATGTGGAGTAAAACTCATGATAGTCTGCAATATATCCTTGCACCACGTTCCCTGAATTGAATCAGAGCCTGTGAAAAAGTCTAGAAAATGGATTAATGATATTAGAATTTCACACACACAAAAAAATTCTTATTGGTATTCCTTTTGTAGTCACATGCATCAAGGCTTTGCTAGTTCAACAGGCCAACTTCTCCCATCCCCTTTCTTTGAATCTCACTTACTCTGTAGAACAAGCTGGATATTATCTTTTTTTTTTTTACGCTGTTAACAATAACAAAATTATTTTTAGGTTTTGAGCTAGAAATAAGGCAATCATGATTTTAAGATTTTATATTTAATTTCCTGTAATGACAGTAAGACAAGCTTTTGCTGATTAACTGATTAGATTTAAAAAAAAAATCCTGAGGAAGATAATGATGATGAAATTGCCAGATCCCATTTTATATTGCTTTAAAAAGGCTGCTCAGCAATACCTTTCCCAATTAAGCTGTAGAAATAAAACACTAGCCTCATCCCCCCAACCCCAGTGTTGATTTATCATTAAAGATTGAGCAAACGTTTAAAAAATAAAAAAACTGACACAAAGAAGCCCTTTCCCTTTAAAATCACCTCCACCAGTTTTCGTGAAATAGCATTATTCTAACTCTCCAGTGAGTCTCCAGACTAGAACCATAAAAAAGGAGATAGAGAAAACATCCCCCTCAAAGCTAACAAAAACCTGACCCATGTCATTGCACATTGTTAAAACATTAAAACACACAATAAAAGCTTCCCCCTCTCCCCAAGAAAGCAAACCCAAAACACACACTGCTTTTTCTTAAAGGTAAGCTGTAGGCTTCCACATGAGCAACATACTTGCTGTGAACACTCCATTTTTTTTTTTTTTTTTTTAAATGGCACGTATCAGTAATCAATCCAAACATTTAAATTTAAAATAGTGAAACTGAAAATAAGACAGTAAAAAAACTAGTCACACTGTATCTCTGTATAAAAATAAACTTTTAAACGTCTGATTTCACTATCGCTTTAATAACAGCTTTTTGCCTAAAAACAAGTAGTTGAAAATTAAAATTACACTGTTTTCAAAACCAGAAGTGTATGGGATATGTTTTATGACTGGGTCATTTCCATGATATTCTATTAAACAGTACTTTACAGAAATGGCTTGACTACAGCTTTCACTTAGATGTTATCTCACAGTACTATTACCTGTCACATGTGTTGCCCTTGCTAGAGTTAAGATTAAAGCCCTGTTGAGTTCTTCTGATTCTGCTGAAAGAACTGTTTTGGGATCACTGAGGAATCGTGTAAACTGTGGTTGGACTTCCGAGCTGCCCAAAGCTGTGATTAGCCTCAGAGCAGTACTCTCAACACTGAAAGAAGGAAACAGTCCAGTTAGCAAATAATGCTTACACTGCTGCTTCTAATATTCCAAAAATACCTATTTTTCCTCCATTTTCTGCTTCAAATAATACAAAAACATTTGTTTTGAAAGTGATGTTCTTAACCTTTTGGAAAAGTTTGCTTTTTCCACTGTTTAATAAACTTGTTATCAACTATTTGAGTACTTTATTTCCAAATAAAGCTCTCAAATGTTGATTTAGTGAAAATTCCAGGGGCAGAGCCCCTGAAAAAGAGCCTCAAGTCTCTCCAATATAAAGATCCCCCTTTTGTTATCTTCTGAACATCTTTGTCTAAACAAGGGTACACAGATAAATAAATACATGCAAAAACAGAATAAAAAGGCATGAATAATGCATGGGAAGTTTCAAAGCTAACTATCACTTTGAAGCAGACAGCACTAAATTGTCCTTATTAAAGAAATGAGGAAGTACTGCTTTTGATTAAAAGCACTTTATCTTCCAGTGCTCTAGTTGGAAGCACTTTTCACACCAGGTAGTTTGAAGTAATTTAAGAGACTTTTATGACATTGTGTCTTTGAAATGCCAAAGCCATAGGTTAGTTTACTCCAATCTAGTTGCATGCAGTGCTTATCAAAAGTGACTGATTAACATCCATATTTCACAGACTAAGACCACAAAAAGATTTTGAATTTAAGGAGAAACTTGTCTTCACTTGTTGTCTTTATTCTTGATAAAGGATAAGCAACTGAGCAATTTGCATTTGGACTAACAAACTACTGTGTAATTAGACTTCCTTGATATGAACTGATAATAATGAGGTTGCTCTGTCTCCCTCACGTACACCCACAAGAAGTATTCTACTCTAAGACTGAATGAACACTCTTTTCCCCAACTTTTCTACAACAAACCCCAGGTTCTACATACAAACTGAATCTCATACTCTTCAACTTTTTTAGGAGTAAGTTAAACTCTTTTCCCTAAAATTAGCTGCATATCAACTCTAGAGCTTCTTTAACCAGCTTTTCCTTCTTTCTTGTATCCAAATTAGCCATTGTTTTATGCGTGGTTTACGCTGACACACACCAGACGATGCAAGTGTACGTTTTTCCCCACTCAGGTTCATGTACAGCCACCATAGCTTTGCCCCAACTCCTTTACAGCTGCAGGATGAATCTGATTATTTCTCTGGTCTGACTGAAATTAACTTCGCTAAAGAATTAAGTGGAACCAGCTTAACTCTTGCAATGGAATTAAACATCCTCTACAGGAGTAAGCAAGCGCAGTCCCGCTGGCAGACAAGCCAATCACTGTGACTACAAGTAGCAGGGATTGCCCTTTATCTCCTGTGCAAGCTCAACAGTTGCCTGACACTTCCTGACATGACAGTTCTGGTGCGCATTCCTGTGTTTTGACCTGTGACATGTCTGTGCAAAAGGCTGCCTCATGCAACTGCAGAGTGCTACTGCTAACATCTAACTGTATTTCTGAAACATGACCTGCTGAGATACCACAAAACAATTTAGCCACAGAACTAATACGGGGAAGTACTCATGTCCCATTTAAAACACAGTTCTCACACAGCTTTCAACATATGATGAAGGAAGAATCTGAGATTACGGTTAAACATGGTAACCATCACTCACCACAGATGAAGCTGGTTCTGGTTAGTCTGTGGCACAGCAGCCAAGGAATGAAGATGGCTCAGCAGCTGGACTCTGTAATGAGGCTGGATGTGATGCATCCGATAGCTAAACATTTCTAGCAGAGTGTGCAAAATTCCCCATGCGTGAGATTTGAACACTGTTGGCAGGAGCTGACCTTATGAAGTAAGAATTTGTAAAGTAAGTTTTCCAAGTGATTACACTTTAAAATACAACTACAAAGTACACTGTGGATAGATGATTGTATTTAGCTGCAAGTCAGATATTTGATTTGAAAATTTTATTACCTCCAAAGAGTGCGCGTGCAAGAGCTGTCTGAAGATGCTGTAAACGCGTAAAGCTCCATAATCTTTTGAATGAACTTATACAGCAGACATCCAAACTATTTTAACAAGTGCAATTAAATATCATTTGTGTCTAATTAAGTAACTTTTTTACGACTTTCCATTTAGCATAGTTTTGCACAACACAGCCTAACAGGTTGCTCACCATATAAGTGATGGCATAAAGGGACAGCAGCACACTCATCTAAAATTTACTGCAGCACTAGGATAACCATTACAATTTCTTTTATATTAAAATAGTTTATGCATGTATTCAACATGCTGCATCATTAGATTTTCATTTTTACTATGGTTTCTAGTTGCTGTTTAAAGAAAATGGTACTGAACAAAAGGAAGGAAGGGAAAAAAAAAAAATGTTTTCTTTCTTACTGATGAAGCCTTTGATGCCCAAGGACTCTATTTCCATATAAACCAACAGGCGACTATAGGTTTCCACAAGAGCAGGAGCCAAGGCCACACTAGATTTTGCATGAGCCAACTTAATTACCCTTGTAGCTATGCTATGAATCAGACTGAGGAAAGAAAAAAAAGTATTTTTCAATCAAAAACAAGGACTTGAAAGTTAAGAAATTTATTAAGTAAATCAGCAGATCTATACATGACATGTCCAGACAGAGGAAAGTTTTCCTGATGATAATTAGTTACAGGTGGGGGGGAAGGTAGCTGCATACTGTACCTCATTTTGGCATGAACTGTGAGTGAGTCCAAGAGGTTCATTGGCAATGGGGTAATAGAACCTGATGCCATGCAATTAGTCCCTGGAAGAGCTATCCTCATGTTGCCATTTCCATAAATAGTCTCTACTAGTACACCCATTGGCAAAGTGAAACACTCTGAATTGGTTGAATAAGCATTGCACAACAAGGCAATCTTGTAGTCATTCATCTGTAAGCTTTTATTTCTTAAACTCTGTTGCAAAAACCTGCATACCAAAGAGATTAAACATTAAGTAGAAAGAAACAAGCAGAAGAACACACATGCATTCTAGGATTACAGCCACAATAACCCCAATCAAAAATCCATTGTAAAATAGTAGAAAAACCAAAATACTTATTAATTGCACCACATCAAAATGACTACATCTTATGCCACAGTTCCACTGTGTTACGATTTTCCTATATCGGAGAACACCTCAGGAGAAAAATACACTTTAAAAAACACCTTTCCAGACAAACCTTAACCTAAGGTACTGCTCATCCACACTTTCCAAACTACAGCATACTAAAACAAAATAGTCGATTTGTTTTCAGATTCTCCATCAGTAAAAAAGATTTATTAATCTGAGATGTAATATATTATTTCCATTAGCTGTATGATAATAGCATTTCACTTTTTATGGAATATTTTGACTTTGAGCTCTTTCTTAGTCCTGCTTCATTGCTTTGATGAACCTTATACAGCATCCCATTACACAATACATTCTGAATACACACTTGGAGCTTCCTATTCCATTATGTGTAGAGACAAATCAAAACATAACAAAACCCCCAAAACTCACTCATGGTGAAGTTTAAGAGAATGAGGAATGGGAATCTGTAACTTGGAGTTGTCACTATGGGCCTTCCGATTCAGATGAATCCAAATACAGGTCATTGCAAAAGCATGAGTTGACTGGGGTTTGTTAATATCAGGTACAGGAATACACTAAAGAAAGAACACATGAATGTGACATATTGCATGCATTAATGTACAGAAAACCAACTTAGATAGCCAGCATTCACAAGGTCAAGTTTTTCTTTTTCTGACTTGCAACACCATAAGCAACATTTTTAAAGAACAGCTTCTACCCTCATCTGGGTACGCAATTTTAAATCAAGATCTCTGGACGAGACCTGGACCTCAGTAATTATTCTGAAAAAAACCCAAAACAAATAACCTAAGACTTCAGCAAATGGAAGTTCAAGCTTAGAATATATAAATTCAAGACATATATAGTTACAAAGTGTATACTTCTACTCTCAGCCTCCCACTTATGTTATTCAGAAATCAGTTATGGTATGTGCTTCCACAGTAGGTACTCAGTGGTTCACCAGTATTTTCTGAAAAATTTGATTTGTCTAGCATCACTGCTATACTTAAAGATTAATACACTTTCTATGAAAAGGAACAGATACACCCCAAAATTCAAAAGGTTTTGGCTACAGACTCAGGTATATTGCTGCCATAGGAAAAGGCACGCTTGCTCTCTCCTTTTGCCAACATCCACATTTCTTTACCCTTTGTACAGTTACTACTGCTCAAGCACCACTGATAGCACAAGTGAGACAGCAGCAACACATAATCAAGGGGAGAGTAAGACAGATCCTCTAAAGAGCAACAGCTGCAGATAACATTTAAACTGCTTGTGAAATTGAATCCTCAGAAATGCCCTAGTCCCACAAACACCTTAGACAAGTATAACTCAGAACCCATCACCACAGTTGAAGTACATAGTCCCATCACTCTTCCCGTATTTTGTGCTGACAAAAGCAATTACAAGCTCATGAAACAAATTGTACTGAAGAATTTCTGTGGGTCAAAACTAACTTAAGAGGGGGAAAAATTGCTACGTATCAGTTTGGTACACCACACATTGGTGTTACCATATCTACTGACCCAAAATAGAAGGCACCATGATAAGAGCAAGCAATCAGTGCTTCATGCTGACAACGCTGTCACGGTGGAAATTTAAGAACTTCCCCTAACTCCCCCTTCCTCGGGAACCTTCATTCTAGAGGAATGTACAAAGCATGACTAGGATCTGATTTACTATCGCAGAATGAATTTTAAGTAACCATTAATACAAAACAAATTTAAAGCGT
Source organism: Fulmarus glacialis (assembly GCF_000690835.1). Taxonomy (NCBI): domain Eukaryota; kingdom Metazoa; phylum Chordata; class Aves; order Procellariiformes; family Procellariidae; genus Fulmarus; species Fulmarus glacialis. Next base: position 18,793 of record NW_009196032.1, on the reverse strand, counting down.
CTTGTTCCGTTCTTTGGACCTGAAAGTGTCTCTCAGTGTATTATTCTGTTACAGCCCAGATGTAACAATGAAATCCCACAACATTATTCCTTAATAGTATCCTCAATGCTTTAACAAACTCCTCAAAACCTTAGTCAAACCAAAGTCAAGAAAGAGATGATTAACAGAAGTCTTTTTTGCCCCTAAAAATACTGCATAAATGCAGTTACTGGAAAAATATAGTGAGGAAATCCTGAAAACTTTCATTTAATTATGAAACATCTCTCTCCAACTATGCAGCACACTGCTGTAACAGTGACTCAAGAATTATAGTAATATTGACATATGAAGGTCTCAGGTTGAATTAAAAATAAAACTTCTAATTTCAGAGAGAAGACTTACTTCTTTCTCAGGATACAGGAGGTCAAAAAGCTTCATAACTGGAAGGAAGTCAGCCAGTGCATTCTTCTGGATGCTGCCAGAGATGAACTGGAGTAGCACCCACATCAGATGGTCTCTTCCTTTAATGAGACCACGGCCTGCCAACTGTCAAAAACACTCAGTAACAGACAAATACTGCATGCAGAGGAAAAATCACTGCAAAGATTCCTATAAAAGTAGAAGGGCAGACTAAAACAGTTCCAGCAGAGATTACTGGGAATTTTATAGCAGGACTTAAGCAGAAATGTACGTCGTGTTTTCAGAAAGATTGCAAACAGGTACCTTAGTTGTAACACAGAAACAGACTCTGGGAGGGCCGCAACAATTAATGGTAGGATCCTCTTAAATATTGGACTTACATTGTCAGCCCTGTAACCAAGTACAGTATTGCCATTCCTAGCAGCAGGCCACAGGTTTTATATTAACTCTATCTATAAAGAAAGTCTCTGAACCAGAACAACTTGGGCTCGCTTCATCTGGACTCATCTGGATGTTTTATTTTTTTGTTATTTAACTTCATCTGCAACAGCAATTCTCTAATAACCAGTACTCTACTCTTAACTTCCACTCTTATCTAATTTGGTTTAGTTTTAGATTAGATTTGTGCAATTGTGTTGTATAGTGCCTATTGTTTCAGTGGTTCATTAACAGTAATTAAACCTGGTAAAACTAATTGCAGGGATATCAAAGAGAGCAGAGAACTAGAATCCATCACAACTAAAACATAACATAATAAATTTTGATGTAACATGGAACTGTGGACAAATGAAGATGGACCAATGTGTAGTGCATGTTAGAAACAGTTTCTAAATAGCCACAAGCTAATCCTACAGTGGCGAGAAAGAACACCCCTTTCCTACCATTGACACCATACTTTCTCTCAGCAAAGAGCTCAGGATGTTGCTGACTTACTGTAACTCCTCCTCTCCTTTCTCATGGAGGACTGGCACCACCACCCTTAGAATTCAGAGAGGCACTGAGCACCAGAGAAAAGGGTAAATACTAGAAAGTGTATCAGTTTTAACAGAATTATTATTAGGAAGTAACAATAACTTTGGACTGTGATTGCCAATATCACTGTAATTGGACAAATGATCTTTGATTAGATTGCTTTGATTAGATTGATTAGACAAACTATAAGTTCTTGCATCCATTCACATGGCATGTTTCTTTAGCTCACAAACTGAGCAGGGCATTTGCTCTGTTTGAAGCTTGGATGTAAACTGGATGTAACAGCCCAGTACTTGGGTCTTCTGAATTATGCCAATTTATCTCGTTACTCTAGTTACTAGCACATTTTGAATCCAAATATAATGCAACATTCTGTAACTGAATACACTAGAAACAGACCTAGCTCACAGCAACGTAACTTGAGAATTTGACTGACTTCTACAGAGCACAACAATCAAAAATTTAATTCCTACACATAAGGTACTTCTTGCACAGTGAGTGACCTTTTTTTTTTTTTAAACTTGTTTTGTTTTTAAAATCTCTCTTACCAAGTGGGAGCGATACAAACAATTTACCTTTTGATGGAGTGACAGGACCATATGAGGAAAACTTGCAAACTGAAAGAGCACAAAGAAAATGAGCTGGCTGGAGAGATGCTGCCACAGAAGCTGGCTGGTTCCACCATCATCAAACTTCTCTTCAGTCTCAGACCGTTCCATGGCATACACCACAAGATCCACCAGCTGGTCCTCCAGCACAGGGCAGCGTTGCTTGTGCTGTAAGGCAGAGATCAGATACAGTATTCCAAAAGCCTTGCCATTAACTTCAGAACTTGTACAGTTGCAGTTACAGTAGGGTATTTTGACAGAAGGCTGGGAAGCATGAAATGAAGTCTGAACTTAAGTTAAGGATAAGCCAGTGTATTAAAGCTGCACTATGTTACAGGTCACGATGATTTTTACATTTACATTTTTATCACACATTACGTAATTCTCTACTCAGTTCCAAAACACAGATCATCAATGCACAAATAACATCTGGGGGTTTTGTTTGTGTTTTTTAATAAATTCATGCAGAATGTTATTTCTCTGATCTTCCATTCATGGAAAACAAAGTCCATTATTTTAACACACTGGTGGGGGTTCTTTTGTTTGTTTGGGGTTTTTTTGTTGTCGTTTGTTTTCTTTTTTCCTTCCCTCTTTTCTCCTTTAAAGTCCATTTCAAAAGTAGGGATCACCGTAAAGAAAAGTATATATCAATTATACCACCAGACTCAGAGGAAACATCCCAATGCACAATATAGGTGTTTAATGACTATTCTCTTTTGCACCCTCATTTTGGACTCACCTACAACTAGCAGCAGAATTAACACCTGGTTAATATCCCTACAATTAGGTGCTGTCCTATTGTCACAGCACCACCTGATACAAGACAAGATCAAAAAGATTTGAAAATTAATCTGATAAAAGTGGTTATGTTCTACATACTGTGAATAGAACAGAATTTACATATCATGTAGAGTGATGAGCTCTTTAGATGTTATGTTTACACTGTCACAATCTCCACAGTGAGCTATGCAAACACAGAAATAATTTAAAATACACACCTTCCCTGATGACTTTTAATAATGATCAAGTAAGGAATGCGTTATATATTCAGATACATATGTTAGTACAATGTATGTAAAGCAGGCTACCACTGCTAGTGGTTTGGAACTCTGATTATATATCTTCAATTTAAGACCATCAAGTATAATGTCACATATCCCAAGTTCTTTAGTGCAACAACCTTTTATTACCCTGCATTCATATAGTTATACTGGTGCAAAGTACTATTACTAATGACAAAAAGCTGTGTGGAATTTAACCTATTTCACACAGCGCTAGCACTTTGGAAATAATCCAGCCTCTGTTTTTGTTTCATTACAATCTCTATTCAGGAATAGTTTTGTTTGTTTGTTTGTTCTGTTGCTTGGGGGGTTGGGGGGTTTTTTGTTTATTTGGTTTTGGTTTGTATTTTTTTAAACACCTGATGCCTGTAACATAATGCAGCCTTAAAGAAAACATTATTACTTTAATGATACAAAAGAAAAGGAACTGAGCTGCTCAAACACTAATCATGAAAATGCAGTATCCCTTTCTAGAGGCAAAAAGGTGTATGTAAAAAAGTTGAAAAAGATTGCCCAAATACTCATAAAACATCTTAGGGATGCCTTAGATGAGTTCTTTGACTTACTAGCCAGGCAGCCTAAAAAAACCCTTTTAATCAATAAAGAAAGAAATAGTAAAAGGAAAGAGAGATGCTGAAAGGAGATGCTTGTTCTACGTTCATCGATGGTAGCCTTTTGCCATGAAAAAAAAGAGATCCTCTCCAATTAAAAATAAAATGCAAGAATGGGAAAAGTTAACAAAATATAGTGAACAGCATCCCCTGTTGCATGCTCTTCGCCAGTTCAAAACTGCAGAAAGCTACAATTCTAGCTGTGCTTTCTTGAAGCATGCTTAACGCAAACCTCTAACTAAAACAGAAAGCATCGATTACTGTTTCACCTTCTCCTCCAGTACGCAATGCCATTATCACAGATCAACCACGTTACAGGTTTACAGAGAGCAGTATTAACACCACCAGTTGAGAATACTTCGGGGGTTTTGCGGTTCGTTTTTTTCCCCCTCCCAAAGCAACTAATTATGAAGCAGAGCAGGGTGCAACAGACAACACTACAGACTAGTTTATAATCCAGCATGCAAAACTACTATGTACAGGGCTTGAAATTTAATAGTTTGCTAAGCACTGTGTTAATGTCCAAAAGCCTAATCATGTTAGGCTATATTAATTTAGAATAAAGTTATTCAGAGAATACAACAGGAAAATATTACTGTTAAAAAGAAAGCCAGAATTTCCAGTAGGAATTTTCACTATTCTGAGTAATTCTAAGATTGGGAAAAGTTTAGAAGCCAGGAAATTAAAAAAATAAATTCACTCTTTTATTCTGAAAATCACACTTTTATTGCTTTAAAAACAATTTTCAATAAGAAATATAGCAGTACTTCACTGTCTATCTTCATTAATTTAATTTTCTGGCATTTTTTTTTTTTCTGTATTTTCAGTCAATATACATTTTTGCACAAATTTTGTATCTGTAGTTTTGGAGAACTCAGAAATAAAATATCGTGCTGCATAAGAATTTGCAGGATTGGGGCCTTGTTTTATTAATTACTCATAACTGAAAAAACATCTCAGTATTTACCGAGATGAATAAAAATATAGGTGAGAGCTGATTTTCCTCACAAATAAGTAGGAATTCATGTTTTGGTATGGCTTAAAAACAAGAACAAAAAACCAAACCAAACACTGGTTTGGATTATATATGGAAAAATATAGCATTCAAAACCACTATGCTTTTTTCCTAAAGAGAACATAATTCAAATTTTTGTAATTTATATAAATACATATTCTCCATTTTGCCCTGAAAATAATATTTAAAGATCTGACAATACATAATCTCACTGAAAACACTATTAAATCATAAAGAAATACCGGGGGGGGAAAAAAGCACCACCGTGACAACTTGATACTAAAATTTCTCTCGAGACCAGCCCTCTGATGGACTCGTGGTACTTTTTTCAGTGGATCAAAGCTTCAGTTGGGTTTGGGTTTTTTTTTTTTTTTCCGGTTGGTTGGGTTTTTTTGGTGGGTTGGGGGTGGGGGGAGCAGGTAGAGTTAAAAGTGTTCCCTAAAAGAAAAGTATTTTAAGAAGTCAGTAAGGCTAGCTGCAAGCTTTTACAGTTTTCAAATATTTTAAGCAAACATTTCGCTCAAAAATATTTAATAAGTATCTACACTTAAGAAATGGATTCAGAAGACCAAACCTCAGAGCCCAAGATCCAAGAGTAAATGGTGTTTCCAGAAGTCCAATTCAAAATGTAAGTTAAATGCCTGAAGTAGTTAATACAAGACAAAACTATAGCCCCCCCTCTCACCTCCATTTTCCAAAACTGTATGCTACCAAGACACAAAACCTTAACGCTTGTTGTTTAAATTATGCCTGATTCTACTTCTACCAAGTTCGATAGGCATTCTCAAGCTTTCCTCATCAAAAAAACGGAGTAAGTTTCAGCAAGGAAGTTGCACTCAAGTGTTCTCAACACACACTCTTACAATCAGAAATATATAAAAAATAATCACGCCCCTTAATTTAAGTACTTTGCCATGTTAACACTAATAATATCAGACAGCAAGTTCCCAGCATCAACCTACAATATTTTAAAAATAAAAGGGAAAGGAAAGTAAATTTTTGCATATTGCATTATGTCATTCCTTTCACTTAATGATTCTGCTTACACAATGCACGGACAGACATGAAATAAACAACATGTTCCCCAAGCAAACTATCCTGATTTGTAGCTAGGAGAGAATACAACTACACATTCACCTGAACAGAGTACGGCACAGATAATTTCCTACTCAAAGCTGCAGATCACCACTGCTGGTTTAAAAGGTGACCAGCCAAATATACTATTTAAAGAGCAAAATCATTAATACAATAGCTGCTAATTAAAATTTTGTATAACATTATAGAAACAAGACACCTGAAAATTACCTCCTCTTTCAAATACTCCCCAACACAGAGAAATCAAAGTTTAACAGTTTTTCATTGTTTAGAGGACTGCAATACAATCCTGACTGCAATTATGCAAGCAAAAATGGCATTTTATTCTTCATGCAAGTCTATACATAGAGAAGGTAAAGATATAAACCAAAATGTTCAAAGTGACTTCATGTCCCTAAGACACTACTAAAGCTCAATTTTAAGAACCAACTGTAGGATCCCTAAACCGAATCTTAATTTGGCATCAGTGTATTAAGACACTTTGAACTGTTAGTAATTTTCCAAAAAACAGATTGTTACATACCTCAACAAATTACTTAAAAAATAATTAAGTATTGGGAGTATCACCCCAGCTAACAGCAGAATATAAATTGACACAGAATCATAGAATCATTCAGGTTGGAAAAGACCCTTAAGATCATCGAGTCCAACCATAAACCACGATAACATGCTGTCCTGGGTTCGGCTGGGATTGAATTGATTTTCTTCCTATTAACTGGCATAGTGCTGTGTTTTGGATTTAGTATGAGAACAATGCTGATAACACACTGATATTTTAGTTGTTGCTAAGTAACATTTACATAGTCAAGGACTTTTCAGCTTCCAGTGCTCTGCCGGGTGCGTGGGGGGCTGGGAGGGAGCGTGGCCAGGACGGCTGGCCCAGCTGGCCAATGGGCTATTCCATACCATATGACGTCATACTCAGCATATAAAGCTGGACAAAGAAGAAGGAAGGGGGGGGATGTTTGGAGTGATGGCGTTTGTCTTCCCAAGTAACCGTTACGCGTGATGGAGCCCTGCTTTCCTGGAGATGGCTGAACACCTGCCTGCCGATGGGAAGTAGTGAATGAATTCTTTGCTTTGGTTTGCTTGCGTGAGCGGCTTTTGCTTTACTTATTAAACTGTCTTTATCTCAGTCCACAAGTTTTCTCACTTTTACCCTTCCAATTCTCTCCCTCATCCCATCGTTGGGGAGTGAGCTAGCAGCCGTGTGGTGCTTAAGTGCTGGCTGGGGTTAAACCATGACACAGACATGATAAAATACAAATTAAATTTCTACTTCCTATAGACCAGTTCAAACAGGTATACAAGAGAAGATACTGTCCCACACAGAAATACACAGTAGCAAAAACCAGAAATCCCCAGACTTCGACAGAAGGAACATTTTGAAGTCTGTATTATTACATCTGGACTTAAAGCCATATATTTGATAAACGTATTGGAAAACCTCATCCCACAACAAAACTTATAATCCTGAAAGGAACATAGGAATCTACAAACATATCAAGTTTTACCTTCATTTTTCTCTCTGCAAGGATAAAAGGACAGTTGGATTTGTACTTTTTTTACACAACTCAGAGATGGTTTGAATGAACAGTTTTCTACCATAGATCTGCTTAGTTAAGATTGAACCAGAAAATTTCATTGTTCATCTTCAAGAATATTTGAGAACTAGGACAAATTTGGCTGAACCATACCTAGTTTGTGATGCCAAAAGATTCATATGAAGGCTCCAATCCTGCAACTGGATCTGTGTAAACAGTTGATAGGGCATACAAACAGCTTCACATAAATAATTAATGATCATAAATAAATAATGATCATTGCTTTGAGGTGTTTCTGTATTTATTTTGAAACAAACTCGGCACTATTTGTATTTCTAAGTGTCTTCTATTATACTGACAATTCATTTATGCAGGTTAGTTCAGTTCTAATAATAAAATACAAAATTATCAGCCATTTTATTGAAAGCGTCGATACAGTTACACAACTTCTGAAAAGCATGCTACTATTTTTTGTCAAGTGGCTACATTAACAAATTCAACAATAACATGAAGTTCATTTGTACCTAAAAGCAAGTAACATTTTAATGTTTTCCACAGTTTTAAACGGAGTATATTAATGTTTAAACGGAACATTATTTCCTGTTCTATACCACTACACCACCCTACTCTATATTTATATTTTTAACTCACAAATTTTCAACAGCCCAAACATTCTTATGCTGATGTAATTGTAGTAGCACAGCTATAGTTCATGTTCTGTCAGCATTTCCTTTATAAGCTACGTTCTTCAAGTTTGTTCCTTGGCCATAAAAATTCACACCAGGTTGAAACTTTGTGTAGGAATTCCTATACTAGGAAACAAATTTTAAGAAGTATAGTTCAATATATTTCATTGCTTCATTTAAGTTCTCTTCAGTTACTTTTAGAGGACAGCAAAGTAGGAGTTAAAAACCAGCATTTTTAACATCAATGTTATTTGACCTGAAGGCACAGACCACCCATACTTAGAAGAATAAAATGGGTTCAATATATTTTTTTTCTGGATTATTTACCAGCTACAAGATGCATAGAGGAATAGTTAGACTTATTAACTGAATGTAGACACAGAAATAGACACAGAATACAAATACTACTCATTTCAACAAGAAACCTAGCAGCTCGTTTCCAAGGTTTAACATTTCAGCTGCCTTAAGTCTCCAATACAAAAGATTGTCGTATACAACACAGAGTGCTGTTTGTCAAGGTGTAGGAATCTGCGCATTCAAAACCATTGTCCTAATCCAGAAAGAGCACTGGTGTATTTCACTTACAATGGGAAATATACACAAGGTTTCAGGATCAGGTAAATTTTATAGTCAAGTTACAAATCTGAAAAAAGTTTCTTAAATGGAAACACTGACACAACCTTCACTATAGTATTGCAAACAGCAACGCTATTTTATAAATCTTAAACAATGTTTTTTAAAATAGGTGTGGAATTGATTATTGTAACAAGGGATCAACTGTAAATATAATACCCATGATTTCAAATTTCAAGTAGAAGTCCACTTGGTTGATTTGCTCAGGCATTTATTTATTTATTTAAACAAGTAGTCAAATTTTAAGGAACTACTTTTCACATGGTATCCTGCACTACCTTTCTTTCACCTAGCTTGGAGAATATTATAATTGTCTGTTGGGAAGTTTGTTACAGAGGCTTCCTAATGATAAGAAAATTCCACTAGTAAAGCTTTTTTTTTTGGCTTTTTTTTTTTTTTTAAAAAAAAAACCAGTGATGTATTTACAGCTTTATAATTTTACAATCAAGTGCAGTGGATGTTTTCCCACCTGCATAAGGAAAGAAATTTTGTACTACGAATGTCTCCTCATCTGAAAATTCCAGCAGACAAAGTAAAAGTTCTTATGACGGGTATGGGAAATGGTAGCACTCCATTCCAACCAAAATTTTAGGACCAAAGGACCACTGACTGTCAGCTTTATGCTACGTCTCTCATATCTCTAGAGATTTATAGTGAGAATTTGCCCTTGACTAATGGTCCTCCCAATTTCAAGCCCTGACTGTACACGTATTCTCTAACTGGAATCAGTGGCTACAAAGCGGCCAGCGTATCGTTAGTCACAATACAACAGTAAGGTTGTGAACATACCTGAGCAATGTTCAAGGTCTAGAGCATTGGAGGATGGGCAGGACAAGACAGGACAGAACAAAAATAAAGGAAGAAAAAAAGAAAAGACAAAACAGTGACTATGAGGCCAGCCTCAAGGATCCCCAAGTCAGACTAAGCCCACCCATTCTAAGGTATAAAAAGAAAAAATGTAAAAAACCAAAACCCAGCTTTTCACTATTCTAGTACTAAAACATGCCAATATAACAGAGTACAACAATGCTTTAAAAACTAATGAACAATAACCATTTTTATTGTTTGAGCTAGCAGTCTCCTACTGTCTGTCAAAGGTGTACTTGAGGCTGGCCTTATAGGAAAAAAAAGCAATGCAAAAAAAAAATCATATTTTAAATCTCTACTTTTCAATTTAACATTCGTAAAGCAATATACAAATGATAGGAATAACAGTGTCCAATTAACCTAATATGATCTCATAAAAAAATAAAAATACAAAAATAAAAATAAAAAATTCACTCTCTGGACCTAAACTGTTTTGCTTAGTTAGCTATAGCAAAGAAAAGAGAAAAAGAATAGTGCAGATTCTATGCAGAATTAAATCACGTGTTACAGCATAGTACAGTACCTGCTTATTCAGACCTAGCATATTGCAGACCATATCCCTTGAATACGGTTGTTCCAGCACATATCTCAACAAAGCAGTCTGTGGCTCAAAGAGATCCTTAAAAAAAAAAAAAAAGCAATCACATACAAACATATATTGCCTCAAGATTATGTTTAATACTGAGTTTACGTTTAACTGAGTTAACTGAGTTAAACAATATAAGAATGAATGTTTAATTTATGCAGATATGTATTATCTGGCAAATCTTTTTGCTCTCTGATACCCAAAAGCAAGCAGGAAATAGTCACAGCTCTTAACAAGTGACAGATGTTATGGGGACCAAGTAGAAGAACGTTCTTCATCCAATAGAAGGATGGCACACTTTTTGAAACAGCCTTGAAATACTGAAGACTGTCAAGATCTCAAAGGAAGCCAGGTAAAACAACTGAGGAAGCACATGACTAAGATCCATAAAAATCATGAGTAGCATGAAGAAAGGTGATATGGAACAACTGCTCACTGTATCTTCCAATAGCTGAATCACTTTAAAGAAAAACATTATCTGAAGCTAGGTTCAAAACAAACAGAAGGAGCTGATTCCTCATGCAACATGAAGTTGAAATGTGGAACTCCTTGTCAAAGGGATGTTGAGGATGCTAAAAGTTTACATGGGTTCAAGAGAAGACTGAACAAATATTTGAAAGAGAAAGGTTTACCAAATATATAGAAACCAAATCTGTCTCAGGAAACACCCAAAATTATAATGGCTGTATAGTGTGAACACTATATATGTCATTAGATATACTATCTTTATATCCTTCCTTAGACACCTAGGATATGGGGAATGGGACGCTGGACAACGTGGATTTTTGTCCTGATCCTTTACAGTTTTTAAATTCTTTCAGTACACCGCTATTTCACACTCAGAGTTTTAAGTTTAAATAAGGTAACTTATATTTAATTTTGAATTGTAAAATTCTCTCTCCTATGGAATAACAAAGAGCACAGAAAAGAAGAAACTACCTTCCCATTCTCCTTCATCTCCCCACTGTTAAAATAATTTTCCAATAATTTCTCTGCTCTCACTTGCTCTCTCTCTCTCTCACACACACACACAAAGCACATTAAGCATCTCATGTTCTTCAGCATCCTGGGAAGCAGTTATACCACACACTACTTTAAAGGTCCTCCGCATATAGCTTGAAATCATATAAATATATATATGAATCATACGAAATATATAACACAGTGAAAACATCTACGTCTTCAATGTTAGCCTAGCTGGAACAATTGGATATTCACAGTTGAAATTACTTCCCCCCCCCAATGATATAAAAGCTTCATATTTATTGAATATAACATGTTTAAGAACCTTAATAAGGCATACCTTATCATATGGTAAGAGACCTTTCAAAGGAAAACGAAGGGTTGTAGGATCCAGCTTCCATGAGTTACACATGGCACCTGAGTTATTTACCACAGGAAGAAGACTACAGCGACCTACGTGCAATGAAACATTATAAATTCTAAAACAGTGAAACTGGCCTATTGTTTAATCATTCTGATGCAAAAACTGGCCTCAGCCACTTTTATGCTCTCCTTAAATTTCCACTGTTTAAAGTTTTTTACCATAGGATTGCTTCACGCTGATTTTATTTTTCTAACTAATTTTCACGTAACAAAACATCTAAGGAGTAAAATCCCCATTTGTTCAGATTGGGTACCCCGAAAATAGAAGTATGTGCAAATATTAATCTAAAAGTGCCCTTTTATGTTACCACAAGACTGTTCCATTGCCATTGCTTGATTTAGGGATTTAATTCTGGTACACTGACTCTTTCCACAAAGAAAACGGTATTACTAACCTAAGTATATAATCTAGTCTTTCGATTTTCCTCCATTCAGCTTGTAAGCGAAACTGCGGGCAGGATTCTGTTCATTAAACTAGTCAAATACAAGCATCTGTACTCCAATTACAGTCAATGGAGATCTAGTCAATTCAGTCACCGCAGGCCACTGTGATTCAGCTGATCACATATGAAGAGGTTTTGGTAGGGTAAATTTAGACTTGTTAATCAATGTAGATTAGACACCTCGGATTTACTTCATTTGCTTCAACATAGGCATCTGAACTGAGCCCCTAGCGCACCTGTATGTCAGCATCTAAATTTAGGTGCCTCAACTTTGACCTAAATCTCACTGTCAGGTCAAATTCCGTGACTTCTATTGTCCAGACTGGCCATATTACTAACAGATAAAACAAGAAGTAAATAAGTATTTCTTTCTCCCCTTCAATCGTATCTATACAGGTCATTTACACATACAAGACTTGTAAAAATTTGTGTGTGATCCCTGCGAGTCATATGCATAAAAGCTATGCCACACTTTCAATAGAAGAATAACTACATGCTTCTGAAACACAAAGTGCTTTGATGCATCACAGATGAATTTACATTCTTAATCTCTGCACTAAAGAAGCTCAGTTGCAATAAACCTTGCTCAGATCTAAGATATAATGCAGCTGTTATTAAGCTACTTAATTCTCAAAGCAAACAGAAGACATTTTTATCTTTTTGAAGAAAATGCAACAGGCCTCACAATTAAAACAGCCAAATTTTAATCTTCAGATTTCTAGCAATAAACGAAGGTGAGTTTTTCTTTCACAGAAGAGGACAGCCAGTACTCATCTGAGCTAGGAAATGTTCACACAGAAGCCTGCAACAATACGGATAAGGCTGAGCAGCTGCAAAAGCTCCAATGGAAACTGAAGTCAGAAAACACTCCGTGACTAGCATACCAGTGGATCTGCATTAACTCAAAATCCTTGAGCACAGAAAACTTATGGTTTTCCTAATGTCTAGTGTAGTTAGAAACTATATGGCCATGTAACAAGTAGTACACTTGCACTACCGGCTCGTAGCAAAAAATTATTTGATCTCATCAATATGAATTTTTCCCTTCAAAGCAAAAACTGAAGAGAAGCAAGTCTGAGAACAAACTGACAAGAGTAAAGATACTAATGACACATAAGCTCTCCATCATTTTGCTTAGATGAATATATGCCCCAAAAGGTTATAAGAAACAAAATAGTTCAAAATAAATTAATTTACTTTGAAGTCATTCATGAAGTCATTCTCTTACCACAAATGGAATTTATTCTTGCTGTAGGTCTGAAGGTATCCACAAAATCCGATACTAAATTACCGAGTAACTGGGTGAGAAGAGGAGAAAAAAGTAAGTTAAGGGTTTAAGTTGTAGGTACTGATAAGGAATATTTAAGACTTAAAAATAGTTTATACATTTTAATAAAATATACAGGAATCTATTAAAATAACTAGCTTCCTACATATTTCAACAAGTCAGAAAAATCATCCAGAACCTAAAATTACGAAAGGAAAAATGTGACTTTATAAAGAAGGGGCAGGAAGCATTCTTCTCAGTTTTCACTCGAATGAGGGTTTATATAATAACTGTTTCTCCTATGCGTACTGTACTATTTCAGTGCACCCTATTTAATAACAGATGACTTAAGACAAGCTTTAGAATTTCTGTCCATACCAAATCTGTTTGCCTCTGGATAACAATTCCACAAAGACAAAGGACCTAGATTAGTACACTCTGGATGAAATCTTGGCTCAAAAGAAGTCAGTAACAGTTTTCCCATTAATTCAAGGGCATTGGGATTTTATCCTTTTCCCAACACCTAGTTATTTTAACAGAATACAAAATTAAAAACTGGACCAGCATTACATTCTTTTTGGAAACAGTAAACATTTCCACTGCACCGGAGCCCCAAATATTTTTGCATAACTGAATTTAAACAGAAAGAAAACACTGGTCAGCTATTTAAAGTGATTCTTCTTATCTTGAAGCCATAGAGAAAGCACAATCTGGTAGGTAAGCATGACCTGCATTTCCAAATGTATTCAACAAAACCATCTCAGTGCTTCAAGAGTTTTGAATATCAGGCCATAGGTCAAAACTATGTCATCAATTTCACGCAAGAACACAGGGAGCAGCTGCTGCAATCGCATCAAGCCTGTATCTTAATTTACATGCCTAAACACAGACCTTACTGTTAAATAGAAGATTTTAAATCTTCATTTAAACCTTATTTTAAAAAAATTAAAAAATAAAATTTTGTTTTGTGTAGAACAAAACTCCAGACCACACGATTTGATATCATATCATTACCCAATGGGGAAGTTTTCCTTCAGGATATAGTTTTCTGATTTCTGTAACTGCAAAGTAGGCAGGTAACAAACATGCATTTCTTTCCAAAATGTAGGCTACCACCTATAAATAAAAAAAAACCATCAGTGTAAAAGAATTTGCATAAGGTAAACAAGGGTGTACTCTCTCTCCTAGTCCGAGGCAGCCCATGAAAATAGATATAAGAATTAAAATACTTTTTCTTAATTTGTATTCTGATAGTACTACATTAGTTTAAAACCTGTTTTAATTGTACAAGTGTAAGTTAGACTGTTTAAGCCTAAGTAAAACTATGCCTCTATGTCTGCCTACAAACTATTGAAAACAGTTACTATTTTTATCCACTAAGAAAAAAATAAAGAAATTAATCTCAGTATTATATGTCATACATCTTACCTTAGGCAAGTCAAACATTGGGCCTGACTCTCCTGTTAGAGATTTTAGTGCTTATTTACAATATCCCCCAAAAGCTCTTTGTTTACTGTATAAAATGCAATTACAGAAAAGAATTAGAGCACTAAGAGTAAGTCTGCTGTTGAACTGTACCAACTCGCAAACAGCTATTAGAAACTGATTAATGACAAAAGAATGAAGCCTATCTTCCTTATAGCGATAACATAAAATTCAGATAGTTACCTCTCTTGCTGCTAAAAGCTGCTGTACAACAGCTGAGCTCACAGTGTTTGGAATTGTTAAGATTTTCTCTAGGATCACTTTCAACAGATCACGCACACCCTAAAAGGACGGACATAAAATTAACGTTCCCAGATACTCTTTATTTCTGGCAGAAAGATTACACAATCAATATGGTCAGACAATATTTTGACAGACAAATTAGCTGTTTGTTGCTAAGTGTCAGAAGACAGACTGCTACTGAGAATGTGAATGCTAATGACATTAAACTCCTTATGGAACCTCCCAATCTCAGGATACCCCAGACAAGAAAGTAACTGTTGAAATTTTGATATGCATCCAGAGACATCCAACCTACAATGGCTTGTGCAGACTGACCAAAGTACAATGTTGTGTTTTATGTTTTTTGCTCTAACACGCTCACCAATGCTGGTGAGGTGGTTCTCTGCAGGAGATGCATAGTTTCCTACTCCTTCCGTTAGGCTTGTACCCTGCCAAAGACTCAGCTTTCAGGACCTTCTTCCTATGTAGCAACAGGGGTCAGAGCAGATGTGAGAACTTCAGCCTTAATGCTTGATAGTATTAATTAATTAATTAATGCTTTTGCATGCGTACCACTTCTCTAACTGCATTAGCGTTATTTAGCTTGTAACTGAAAAGAGGGATGGAAGATGACTGTGTAATAGAGAAAAGAGTAAGAGGAGTTACATTGTCCATACAGAATTATCTATTAAGGTAAAGCTTAACTATGAAAAACCATTAAAAGTGGACTCACTGAATTATTTTTTCTTTCATAATCAAAGCAGACTTTGAAACACTGGATGTCTCTCACATAAAATCATAAAGACAAAGCCAGAAAGTAACATGTCTTATCATGAATAAAGGAATGGGAGGAAGATACCTTGTAGTCTACACCTCCAATGATCTTCCGGACCAATTTAAATGTTAATGCCCACAACTGTGTCCTTTCCCATTCAAGTGTATCAGAGTTTATCAGAGATTCACACACCATTCTAGCAGAAGGAGACAATGCAAGAATGAATGACAGATAATAAGCACGTGCTCTCCAGCAATAATTTTACAATGTCATCGTAAAACACCCCCCAATATTACAACTTCCATGTACCCTATTCATCAATTCATTCCGACATAGCTTACCTGGGTGGCAAAAGTCCAGTTTCTACTGCCATTGCTAAACAGTCATAAAGAAAAGAAATTCTTTTAGGACTATGTTGGCTATGAATGAATCTTACAATCCACTGGACGCACTGTTCATGGGATTCCTGAAAAATCAGTAGAAAGGAAAAAGAATGTATTTACAGGTAGTGAAACAAACTGTAAAATTCATATAGTATCCTACCATGAAGAAATAAACTAACAGAAAAACAAGATTATAAATGGTAGAACTTGTCCAGTTGTGCAACCACAGTTTTCCCTAGAAGTCTTTTGATCTTATTTTGAAGAAGTTCAGTTGTCCAACAGAAGTTGTCCAGTTGTCCAGTATTGCAAACACCTCCTAGCTGAAACACTGATTTCTACAGTCAACTTTGTTTTTCATACATAAGTTAGCACAGAATAGAATAAAATAGAACTGTTCTATGTTATTCTTTCCTTTTGATGGTTATAATCAAATTCAATGAAAACAAAGATGACCAGGTCTCCAATTACAGAAGAGTGCCTAGAGGAACTTTTGGAAGGTAATTTTTGAACTTAAACGTCTATTTACTTTTTTTCCCCTCCTACTTATTCACTTCTACCAGAAATCCTGAAACAAACTACCTTTTTCTTTATTGTTATGCTTCCATTTCCTTATCTTTATTTGCACTGCACACCAACCTCTGTTGAACAACTATATAATCTTATAAATGTCAAAACTAATCTTTTTTTCTTGCAAAGTCTTCCTATATTCTTTACTGCGCCATATCTGAAACCAGATTCTGAATGACTGGACACAGACCAACTTAAGTGTTTGTCTACTAGACAAGGTTTCACTATGTTAAAAAGTACATAAAGTACACGTAAGCAACAAATTAAATGTTAACCTGGGAAAGACTGCTCCAGAACTGTCTAAAAGCGCCCAGGCAGCTGATCAGTTTGGTTCTCTCATCTTCAGGAGTGTCCATAAACATACTAATGCAAATAAGAACATTAGTTATTAGCATTACCCAATGAAAGAGCACAAGTAGAAAAATACATGTATACAGAAAGTCTTGCACAAATAAACTAACATTACACTCACCCAGGAAAAGCTTCTTCAATTACTTCTGTTTTCTGTAAGAGAAAAACCCCGAGTGAGCTATTGTGAAAAGGTTTTCTATGAGTATCACACCACCAGCATGAAGCACAAAAGAGTAACAGTCATACTGTTATGAGACTGTATCAGAGACAGATGTATTTCTTCTGCTACACTAGACTCTTTCAAAGTTGAGATTGCTTTGTTTTCATATAAACAACATACCTTGTGGATCCAGATTATGGCTTTTTGTTTTGGGTTTTTTTTTTGGGGGGTGGGTGTTTTTTTTTCCTTCTAAACACCTAGAGACTAATTTACTTCCCAAAGTTGGAGAAATTGTTCAATTCTTGAATCCCATTAAGCTTTTGTCCCACTTATGTTCCATGACACTCTATTACACAAATCAATTATGTACAGTTACTCTCTCAACTGAGTTTAGATCCACTGCTTTTTAAAGCATTCCATTGAACGATTATATGGTCTTGTAGTAGGGAAAAAACTATATATAAATATCCAATTTATCTCCCCTAAAAGATTCCTTCCTTTTTTTTTTTTTTTTCTTTTTTTTTTTAACTCCATTTTGCTCAAAGGCTTCTATACCGTTATTCTAATACACCAGCAAAGTAGTTCTGGAAAATACTATCCTACAACTTTTTTTACCTTCTATAAGAATTTCATATTATACTCAGATGTGATCTATAACTGATCACTATGTATTTTCATTTTTATATTGTAGAAATAAGAGTGTGTAATAAAATAATCCTTCCGGTGACCCTTTTCAATCATACAGCCTACAACTGCCTTTCACTGCTACTCATAGTTTTCTCAAGAAGCAAAAGAGAAACAGATACTCATCTGTTCTGCATAGAAACTTGGGTAAATTTCACTGCTGTCCACTAAGTCAGTAATAGCAGCAGTGAAAGTGACAACTTGCTATTTTCTGTTATGGCTTCAAAAATGCAATGAAATTTTGTAAGTGCCTTTTTTTTTTTGTTACATAAAAATTTTAGGCAAATAACATTGCTCACAAACAGGCAATGTGACAACACAGTCAAATCCCAATGTTAAACACGTGAAAACATAATCTGAATGACAGTGACAAAATGACAAATCAACCGGGTATGGGCAATTAATATGCTACAAGCAACTTAACACCATTCAAAGAAAAGTACACCGTGCATTTTATAATGCAAACTTAAAACAGAAAGAAAAACCCAACCTTCCCTCTACTGAAATTCACCATATGGACATAATTTCCAATTACACTACTCTACGAGATCTACATATTCTTTCCAGTTCATACAGTTCCACCAGCCTCTTCTGTCCGAAACATCAGTCAGGCTCCTGTTCAGGACCTTATCAACTACCATCACCCCAGTGTTTCAGACCATGAAGTGCCCATATCTACCAAGCAGCTCATTCATTTGTGCTCTACAAAACAATGACTTAATGACCCAATGGCTTGGGTTCACAAAGGGAAAGTCCTGTTTAACTAACCTGTTATCCTTCTATAAGGTCACCAGCCTAGTGGATGAAGGGAAGGTGACAGATGTAGTTTTTCTGGATTTTAGTTAAGGGTTTTGAGACTGACCCTCACAGCACCTTTCTGGACAAGTTGTCCAACTGTAGGATGAGCAGGTTCACAGTGTGCTGGGTGAAGAATTCGCTGAAGGGCAGAGCTCAAAGAATGGGACTACATCTGGCTGGCGACTGGTCACCAGC
>NW_009196031.1:12100-41577 GCF_000690835.1 Fulmarus glacialis | reverse complement strand
AAGGCTTACTAGCTTTTTGCATGACAGTGTCTCTGTTTACAGTTAATTTTATTTTTTGTTGATCTCATCAGATAACAAATCTATTTCAAATGTTTTAAAATTTCATTATTTGTTTATAGCAATTTTTTTATCTGTTTAGGCAACATAAAAACACTTCCAGTTTTTTACTTACTTGTCCTGCAGATTGCGTGTTGTTTTCAGGGTTTATTAGCATAATTGCTCCCAAATGTAAACCTGGAGTACAGGAAATGTCTTTAAAAATGGGACTTACTATTTTTAAATAAATGTTGTACCTTTTTCCGGTCACTGATATAAAATTAATTGTCTTCTAGACTATTTATAATCGGTGCAAACTTGCTGTTAACTCCAGCCCTGCAGAAAGTAATGGCTCTTACGTTACTCTTGCTCCAAGGTATCAGTTGTATGTTTTCTTCATGAGACTGTTTCTAAATAAGAATTTTATGATTTTCTTTTTTCAAATGATAGACATGTGCTGTGTTTTTAAGACTAACAAACAAGTTACCTGTTATCTGTGTGATACAACATTTGAAGTTTGTAAGCATACAGGAGGGTGAGGGAAGAAGTGAAAAGTGCGTCTGCATCTATTGGTAGTAATTTATACAGTAGTTCTAACTGATTACCTAAATATTTCGGTTTTTTGGTTTTCTTTTTTTAATTTCATGCTAGATTTCTTCTATTTTGTTGTTGAAGCATAGAACTAAGCTTTTCAAGCAACCTTGGTTGTCTGTGAGGAGAGGCCTTGGTGAATGCCTATCTTTCCTTCATAATCTTAAAAACTTTAGACCTGAAAATCTAATTTTACATCTTATGAGTGAAATTAGGAGGCTTGTCTCATATATAAGCAGCACATCTAATTGCTTATTATGATTGCATATATATAGTAATTGGAGTTACCTGAAATTTACTATATTCTACCAAATTAACGATAGCCTGCTTGCTGTCTTCTGGCAAGAAGGAAGTAATCCCTAAAACATGGGGAATGTAGGCAAATGTGGGCTCTTTCCATGGTTGCTCATTCTTTAGCCTCCATTGGCTATTTCCAATCTTGTAGTGCCAGTGCAGTGTGGTTATATGTAAGATGATTAGAGCATTTAAGATGTCGGTTGATACATGCATGCAACTTATTGCCAGTTTTGTGGCCCCAAAACAGAAGCTATCTGGATGTTGTATATCCGTGGAAGAACAGTAAAAGTCCAGACTTAGTGGCACAACATTTTACCCCTTATTTAAGACCATCCAGTGTACACTAATTAAACGTAGATAGGTAAATACACAATTTGGAAACTATTCAATAGCCTTTCAATTTACCTATAGTTTCAGAAAATGCTGGTGGAAGTTATACTATAGTATATGACTTGAGTATATCAAATAGAAATATCAACTTAAGTAGTGATTGAGCAGATACTGTGGTGGTGCAGCTCAGATCTTAAAACTTTGAAACCTTTAGTCACACTACCTGTCATTCAATGGTAATTTGATAGTTTCGAAAATATTTAGGCTGTGTACATAAAAACTCACAACTCAGTCTTAACTAGTTTGACCCTGGAAAACACCAATTATTTCTCAATAGATACTCCTATTAAATTGACTGTATTGCCCCTTGACTCACCATTGTTTTATTACCCAGACAGGTGTGGGGAAGAAAACCAAAGTGTCGTAGTGTGGATGGGCACTTTGTCTTTTGCTCTTCTACTAAAAGGCTTTAATGGCTTTTCTGGTCTTCTGAAGCAGACACTACCTGTCAGAAAAGTATTAGCTCAACAAGTCAAAGTTTATATAAGCCTGACTAAATCGAGCTGGGTGACAGAGGGAACAACTAATGCACTTTTTTTACCACTAAGTGCTCTAAGTAGTACGGCTAGGTGATGGGGTCCCTAGGTATTTTTTAAAAACCTGCTGCACTAACTAAAGTTGAATGGTCTTCTGTCTACAGAAATGTTTTTTTCTTTGCATGAAGAAAGTACTTGCTGCCCAAAAAGAAAAATTGTAACCTTGTAGTGCTTAATTGCTTATTTCTCTTTAGTCTTTGAGCTACTGTTATTTTCTCTAAGAAAGCTGTATTGTCCAGATATGTAATTTGCAGTGAGGAGAATGATAAATATTTTTAAGTGGTCATTCAGTTTATTTTCTTCTGAGATGGTTGATGGTTGACTACTTAGTCAAATAGTAGTGTATTACTTCTATGCTATTTTCAAAGACCTTTCTTCATAGCAGAATTTATAGAAAATTTTTTTTTATACTCTTGGCCCTACAGCTAACAATAAGCTTCTTTATATTGTTACAGCAAGCAAAAATGTTTCAAACCGTGGAGTTATATTCCTAATGGAATTATGCCAATTTTCTGGCGTGTTGTATATTGGACGTCGCAGTTTTTAACATGGTAAGTAAGGTAAAAGAGTATTACAAAGACTATGACATAGGTATAATTTCTAAATGCAACATCTTAACAGTCGTAGCATACTCTTTAAGAATATATATCATTATTGCACAGAGCTATCTAATCATATATTATTTGCTAGCAGTGAAATTTCTCTAATAATTACTGTACTAAATTGTGCATACTTTTTTTTTTGTTCCTTTTCAGGTGGTAGCCATTTACTCTTAGTTCACTTTTATAGTTGAAACTGAGCAATTTACACATTGAGGTGTTTAAGGATAGATTGTCTGAAAAAAATGGGTTTTAGGCCACAGAACACCGATTAATAAGTTGGGTAATTTTTGAGTAATACTGTAAATTATTTGGTTTTATTGGATATACTGTAGAAAGCTATAGATGTAGCTACAGCAGAGAGATTGTCTGTGCTTTTGGGTTAGATTGATGTGTGGTTTCTGACCAACCTATCATCAAGTAATTATTTTTGTAGCTCAGTCAAGAATGTCAGGGTTGGTAGTGAGTTCTCAGTTAACACTAATTTTTCATGGTAAAGCTAACTGTATTGTTTCTATCTGTTTAAGGTTTGCCATCAGACCAGTACATCTGGAATAAAAAAATACAACTAGCTAATTTTGTTAGAGGCTTGGGAGTCTCTAGCTTAAACACCCCAGTCTCAGTATCCTGCCACTGCTAAACTAACTTTTTCTTTTTGGTTGGCTGATGTGGTTTGGTTTTGTTTGCTTTCCTTCTAGGATTCTGCTACCTTTCATGCAGTCATATGCTAGATCAGGAGGGTTCTCCATTACTGGAAAGATTAAAACTGCATTGATTGAGAATGCAATCTATTATGGCACTTACTTGCTGATTTTTGGAGCATTTTTAATATATGTGGCTGTAAACCCAAACTTCAATTTGCAATGGTAAGAATAATGTTGTAAGCACTTGCATGAGTTCTTACGAAATTGTCACAGGTAATCTCTTCTGTAGATGAAATGGGTCTTTTTTAAAAAAAAATTTTAGTTGATCTGATTTTTGCTAGGCAGTTGGAAAGTTTTGTCAACTTTTTTTATGGAAAGGGATTTTTTGACTTTATAGAAATTTGTCTTTTGGGTTTCTGATTTTGTTATGTACAGCAGAGGAATCCTCTTGTATGTGCAATGGGGTTTTTTTCTCCCTGCAAATGCATTTGCTAAGTTAGTGCAGAAATTTTCTCAGTGTTTTTAGAATAACATCTTTCAAAAAGTCTGTGTCACTATTTCCTGTGTAGTGCTTCTGTCTACTGTAGATTCTATTTAAAGGCCATAAGGTAAGTTAAAATAATTGGTATTTATAACATTGCTAATGGTCTTCCATACTAGATACAGTAGTAAACACTGTCATGTACCTCACTTTCAATAAGTTTGCTAAGTCCTTGTTTCCTAAAGGAGCATACTCCTTTGAGAACAAACATTTTTCTCTTCCCTCCAGAGAGGGAAGAAATGTGGGGAGATGCAGAAAAATCATGGCATCTTTAAATATGGCCAAGTAGCAGACTGGCCCTAGGCAAGAATTACAGATGATGCTAAGTCTGTTCCTGTAAACTGGAAAGCCATATTGGTGCATAGGTCCTTCAAGGTTGCTTTCTTGCAGGTGAGGTAGGAGGATGTTGTTTGTTTGTTTGTTCTCTTTTTTGTTTTTGCTATTTTTTTCCTTAGGAACCAACTTCAGACTATTGGGATAGCCGCTGCAAACACATGGGGTCTCTTTCTTCTTGTGTTGCTTTTGGGTTATGGTTTGGTGGAAATTCCCCGTTCTCACTGGAATGGGGCCAAGAGGGGTTATTTACTCATGAAGACCTATTTCAAAGCTGCCAAACTGATGACTGAAAAAGCAGATGCAGAAGAGAATTTAGAGGATATCATGGAGGTAAGTAACTAGGTTTCACTATGAAATAAGTGAAGGCTGCTGTTAATCATCTCTGAATTTTCTGGTGTTGGGCACTTGTGGCAAGAAAACGTAAGTAGCATGAACTTACTTGAAATATCAGTAAATTAAGAAAATCATCATAGTGTGCCACTTGATGACGTGCAATCCTGTGTAAAATTGGAAAGAGAAATAGTCCCTGATGTGAAGAACTTGGCAACTTGATAGTCATGGCAACTTGATACCCATTATTTGTTGGTTTTATTCTTTTATTGACCCTTTTGGAGTAATATTGGTCACTAATGAATAACATTCCAGAGTGAACCTGAAAGTATAGCGTACAGATATTTCACTAGTGTTCATGCAAATTGTGTGTGTCCACTTTTATGCTCTGCTCCCAGTATATTTCTGGAATCTTGAGTTTCCGAGTTGGATTTGCAGGACCATGCTATGTGCCTTTGGAGAAGAGAATATAGAGATCATTGTTTTTTTCAAAAAGTTTTTTTTGAGACTCTATTTATTGTTATTTGTGAGTGAGCAATAGGCTCTAATGTAGTTCTAAAATAGAATGAAAATGCAACCCATTGAATAGCTATTCTCTGTTCTACTGCTTTGATATCATGGCTTGGAAATAATACTTAGGAAGAGTTGTAAGGTAGGGTGGTAACTGTGATATGTCAACATAAAATAGTAGTGGAATCTTCATTCTTCAGTAATGGCATTTTGAAGAAATTGCTAAAAACATCTGAGTGGGACATAACTACAAAACTTAATAGAAAATGAGCCACAAAAACTTTGTTTACCAGACTAGCACGTAGAATAGAACAGAATAGAACAGAATGTTTCAGTTGGAAGGTACCTACAATGATCATCTAATCCAACTGCCTGACCACTTCAGGGCTGACCAGAAGTTAAAGCAAATTATTAAGAGCATTATCCAAATGCCTGGAGAGGGAGGTACTGAGCTCTTCTCCCTGGTATCCAGTGACAGAACGCGTGGGAATGGTTCAAAGCTGCGGCAGGGGAGGTTTAGACTGGACATTAGAAAGCATTTCTTTACCAAGAGGGTGATCAAACACAAACAGGCTTCCTAGAGAGGTGGTCGATGCCCCAAGCCTGTCAGTGTTTGAGGCATTTGCACAATGCCCCTAATAACATACTTTAACTTTTGGTCGGCCCTGAAGTGGTCAGGCACTTGGACTAGATGATCATTGTAGGTCCTTTCCAACGGTAGATACTCTGTTCTGTTCTGTTCCCTTAAATACAGCACACCTTGTGCCTCAAAGGCTTTTCCATGGTTTAAAACCCCAAAGTTTTGGCGCAGGCACCAGTTCTGGAGCCAGGTATTGATATCATGGACTCGCCTGTTTCTTCCAAAGTCTCCCCCCATTACTGGGAGGATTGAGGAAAACACTACCTGTGCTCCTGAACTTTTTAGCATTCTTCCCAGGGTGCTGAAATCTCTTTTAATCAACCTCAGACTTTTTGTTGCGACATCATTAATACCCACGTGACAGAGCGGGAATGGATGGTAGTCTGAAGACTAAGCTCTTCAGTTTTGTGGTGACATCCCTAATTTGGGCCCCAGCAAGGCAGCAAACTTCCCTGAAACGAGGGTTTTGTACTAGGCTGCTGTCTTGTACTAGATTGTCCTTTAAGTCAGGTAGGATGACTGACAGATTCTGAGGTTATGTCATACACAACATAAAATATATTACATTGTTAATGCATGATAAAACCTTGTTTCAGAGTTTGGCACGTCCCTTTTTTTTTTTGCTTTTTTTTTCCCCCCAGTCTAGAAACAATTGCACTATACCTTAGAAATCTTGGCCAATATTTTATTTTCAGCCTTCATAGGAACACTGAAGTGTGTAAAAATACTCTAAAATTCTAAGAATGCCAGTGCTGATTCTGAGAACTTGACTGTAAATAATATGAATTGCTGCTGTGTCAAATAAATCACAAAATTTTAGCTCTCACCCACTTTAATTTAGGCTTTCATTTTCTTCCTTTATCAGAGATTCTGAGAACACAAGAAACTGTAGTACTAGAGGATACTTCCCAATTTTTTATTTTTAATTTTTTTCCAGTCCAGTGCTCTACTTGACAGGGCTGAATATGCTAGGATTGACCCTTACAGACATTCTTGAGAGATCTTGTTTGTTTGTCTGTTTTTCATAATCCCACTACATAATGAAAAATTCTTTGCCACAGACTAATCAGATCTCTTGTGGTCATCCCTCAGGAGATTCAGAGAGAATCCAGAATTACTGACAGTCATCTGTTAGAACAGCCATTATATGTCAAAGAACTGTTTATAGCCATTTAGCTTCCCTTTTCACACTAAACAAATACAATTCTGTCTGCTAATCATCCTGTTTGGCAAGATTTCTAAGCCTTTACAATTATTTCTGTCCTCCAGACTCTAGAACTTACATCTTTTTTTTAAAGTGCTGTTTATAACAACAACAAAAAAGCATCAAAAGGTTATCTCTGGATTGCCAATAGGATGAAGAATAAAATCTAGTTCTCACTAAGCCTGATAAGTTGTGTCAGATCTGGCTTTGGCAGTTTATCTAGCTGTTAGGTAGCATCTTTTTATTACTGATAAATGCCAAATGGTCTCAGAATTGAGCCATGTGGAGATTAATGTGAGGAAGATAAAAAGTAGTATAAAATGACGCTCATCAAGCTGCTTAAAATAATAAAAGTGAAGCTAAACCAGGTAAGATAGAAACTCCTCTTCACCTACGACTAAAACAAGAAAGTATTTTCATTTCAACATTCATGCATAGAAAGCAATCCTCCACACATTCAGAGAGTAATGTTTGCACACTGACGTTGTGGGCTTTTTTTAAAAATACATGTATGTTCTTTATAAATACTTCTTCAATTACCTTTTATAGATGTCTAGTAAAGCTGTGGCTTTTAGAAAGTTCTATTGGTTTTAAGCTCTGATGGTTATCTTTTCCATTGGGAGAGCTGGAACTCTTCTCTGACCCTGTAAAATTTTTTAATCTGTTTAACATAATGAAACAACTCTTTTTTTTTTTTTTTTTCCTCAACAGGAAGTCCGTAAAGTAAGTGAGAGTATCAAGTATAACCACCCTTTGAGAAAATGTGTTGATACAATACTGAAAAAGGTAACAAATCGCTCAGCTTCAGCCATAATTGTTCAATTGGGAGGGGGTGCTTCCTGCACCTACAGAATACTTGTACATTATTTTCTTTTCCCCATAACATAAAATCTCTAACTGACATCTTGTGAGTTTCTGACCAGACTTTGAGTTGAAATTCGTCGTGGAATGCTTTCTTATGATGTACGTAATTACCTGCTGTATTTTGACATATGTAGTATTTTAGAAACGGAAAAATCTATGCTTAGAGTGAGCTTTCAGTTGCATGAAATGCCCCAAACATTAATAAATAATTACAAAGTGCACTTGCTACTCCTTCATCTTCCAGTTAATTTTCCCTTTTCCTTCCAGTGTCCTACTGAGTACCAGGAAAGAATGGGTAGGAACATGGATGATTATGAAGATTTTGATGAAAGACAGAACAGTTATCCAAGTGAAAAAAGTTTAGTCAAACTTCACAAGCAGGTATATTAATAACTGAAAGAATGCCTCATTTATGCTAGTGTAATGAGAATAAATGCTAGTCAAAGATTTTCAATGCATTTTACCTGAATTTTTGCGTATAGTGGGTTTTCGGGTTGCTACTTAACACAGCTTTTCTCAGTGAAAGAAAACATACAAGTTTAATATCCCAAGTGATATCCAGATAAAATTTCTGGATGTCTAAAAAGTGTTCTTGTTGTGTTATATCTTGACAGTGTTTTAACTCTCTGTGGATAAGCCTTGTAATAGTTGATGGACAGTGCATTCTAAAAAAGAAATTGTAGTAAAAGCTTGGTATGCACTAAGGTGCAAAACTAAAGCGGAATGTTGGAAAAAGTAGGCTGTTATTGCTACAGATAGATTGTGATGAAAGAAATGAAAAACTCAGGAATGATGTATGTAGTCCTCTTATGATTTATATATTTAGAGAATTCACTGCCTGCTTTTATGAGGATACAGAATTAATCTTTGCAATTCTATAATGTAGACATTTTTAAGGGCTTTTGCAAAGCTTTTCTCTTGTTTCTTGAAACAAGTAGTTGTAACCGTAATTTCTTGGAATTTATTATAGGTAATCTATTCAGTGCAGAGACATCGTCGTACACAGGTCCAGTGGCAAATTCTTTTAGAACAAGCTTTTTACCTAGAAGATGTGGCAAAAAATGAAACCAGTGCAACTCGACAGTTTGTTCATACCTTTCATTCCCAGGAACCAGAGAATAAAGTTGTTCAGTATTTCTATACACCAACTGTTGGTAAGTGCTGTCATGCAGATTTTGAATATGTAAAGAAGTAACTTTTCTAAGAAGAACGGATTGTATTATGTAAAAAGTTCAGTGACAGTAGAGGGAAGCAAGTGTGCATCTTAATGCATTTATGTAATGGAATAGCCATCAGGTATTGATTTATGCTCTTGGCCATAAGCTTAAATTTTTTTACAAATTTAATAGCCGTTGTAATAGCAATAGCAAACTTTGAAGCCTTTGAAGGAGAAAGAAGAATAGCAACTTTAAATTATTGGATCATGGCTACCTTCTACATTTGTGGGATATTATTGAGGTGGCACTGGTCTTTCACTAAAGTAAAGAGGAAAAGACTCTTCATCTGTCGTGTACCAAACACTGGGACGTGTGGCTGCTTGTGCATCTTTTTAGAAAGTGTCTTCTCCTAATCACGTTTTAACTTCTAATTTGTTGTGCACTAGCAATGAGTTACTTCCAGGGTAGGACAATATAATTTTACAGCCTAAGCTTTGTTTCTGAGAGAGTAACAGATGAACAAACAAAAAATGGATCCCCTGTAGTATCTGGGCCAAAAGTGAAAAGTTCTGTTCTATACCCACCACTCCCCCAGTCTATTTGCAAAATTTGCCTCCCAAATCCCACCCTGTATTCCCCAATTGTGTATTGCGTGTATTTCCCAGCATATGATTCCTTGGGGCTGAACCAGATCTCTAGGCATTGGAAAAACCCTGAAATTAAGTGTGTGACCCCACAGATTCCAGCCTTGATTTTAAGGACATGCATGCAAGAAGTTCATAACAGTTTTTGTGAGGGGCTTCCATTTCTGGTTGTGTAATTTTCATTAACCCATTCTGGATGTGTGTGTTTGTTTTTTCCAGAGTGGTACTGGGAATGTCTTCTACGACCGTGGTTTTACAGGGTGCTTGCAGTTGTTCTGGCCACGTTCTCTGTAGTTGTTGTGTGGTCAGAGTGCACATTTTTCAGCACAAAACCAGTTTTATCACTATTTGCAGTTTTCATACAGCTGGCAGAAAAGACATATAATTATATATACATAGAGGTAAGTTTGAGGTAATCACTCAATACAAATATTTCCAGATAGATTGTTATTACAATAATAGTAGATCAGATTGATTTAAAAATAAGTCTCTGAATAATCTGTCAACTTTCAGAAGGTCTCTAAAATACATAATGCCAAACTTTGTTTCTCTGGAGGGAGTCTGCCTTCTGCCTTTTCTTACAACTCTCTAACATGGGGTGAAGGTGTGACCCAGTTGAATATCATGTGTAGAGTAATTTGTGAAACATTAGCTTGGAGCTTAGGTGTTTAGACTTTGTGTCTAATCAACCATGTGTGTGACCTCTCTTCCCTAAACATGAATTTGCTGCTGACCAGAAATCCAGACACAGGTGTGGCTAGCATATATATGCACAAATTTATCAGTAAAGGAACTGAGCTGAAAAATTCCGATATACTAACAAAATAGGTTGAATTGAAAACACTTGTTTTTATCACTTTTTGTGGGAATAAATGTCAAATCAGTCATAGTAATTATTGAGGCAATTACAGCAATTTCATTTACATAACGAAAACAAGTAGACTAAATGTTCCTAGGGTCAGTTGTGTTAGTTTATATGAAGTGCAGAGTGTTAACAAGTATGCTAAATTTAAATTAGTCAAAAAACCTCCTGAAACTCTTTCTCAGAGTTGGTGTTATTGTCCTATCTCAAAATGAAAAATTAGTCAGCCTCTTGCATGTGCAGACTATGTGCTGAGTGCATCAAAATCTTTAGCAGAGTTCTACATTCAAACAACCTTTTTTTTTTCCCCAGATGGCCTGTTTTCTTACCATCTTTTTCCTAAGTATCTGTGTTTACTCTACTGTCTTCAGGATCCGTGTATTTAACTATTATTACTTAGCTTCACATCATCAGACAGATGCGTACAGTCTCCTTTTCAGTGGCATGTAAGTATGTGGCATATATTTTTGCAGTTTTTCTGTCAAATACTCAATTGAAAATGTCCATGAAACTTTCATTTATATTCTTTCATTTATAATTGTATGGATATAAATCATAATGAGCTGTACATCATGGTTCTGTGATATATCCAGTTATGATGTCTTAATATTATTAGTGCAAAAACTTGTTTTAAATGCTGTTGCCTCTTGCATTTTGTGCAGGTTATTTTGCCGTCTTACTCCACCATTATGCTTGAACTTTTTGGGCTTGACCCATATGGATGCAACAATCTCTCACAAAAACACTCAGCCAACTGCTTATACGTCTGTAAGTACAGAAAATGTGGTTTTGAGGCTTCTATATGGTTTGGAGAATAGGCAAAATATTTTTAAATACTTCTTCTAGTAAGATTCAGATATTCAAATCTTTTCACTAGTATTAAACAGGGTAGAAATACTTACTTACAGACCAGGAGTTTGGTAATGATCGCTAGCTACACAGGAGTCATGAATAGCTCAATTTTTCTGTCTTGGTCTCTTTATCCTAAGAAAGTAAAGTATTATGCTGAAGAGTTCAGACTGTTCTTCACTTCCTAATAGCTTTAGCTTCCACTGGCTTTACCGCGTGGGACATCTTTATAGATTGGGGAGCAAACCTAACTTGCCAGTGAAAACTAGTGAGTTTGGTTTTACTGAACAACCAATTTCTGTAGGACAGCAAGTTACATCTGACATCTTTGTTGCTAGCAAGTAGATTCTTAGCATTGTCTACAGACTCTTTTCACAGCAGATGAAAAGATCCACCAGATTTGAACTGGTTCTGGATTAGGTGACACAACAAGTTCTGGCGTGTTAGAAACCTCAAAGTGGATACCCTGTTAGAGGCGGCCTTTATATGTGGGCATTCTGGGTCAACTGTCTGAATCAGACTTGGGATAATAATTACCTATGTTTCAGTAACTGTAAAGGATTGCGTGTTTGTGTGTTGTGGACTGAAAACAGCGAGATGGCACAATCCTTATGGATATATGTAGAATATATCTGATTAGAGCTTGTTCTTGTGGATTTTTTTTTCCAGATAATGGGATCCATGAAAGTGCTGTCCTTCATTGCAGATGGATTCTATATATATTACCCAATGCTTGTTGTCATTCTCTGTATTGCCACATACTTTAGGTAAGTGGTTTGCAAGACAGATCCTCCATGTTTCTTTACACTAATAATACTAGTTTCAGCAATCAGGAAGAGATTCAGTTCTCCTCTTCCAGCAGTTGAGTTGTGACATATTAATAAAAATGCAAAAATTAAACCAATAAATTGCTATTTATATATGTGAAATGTGTACATTTTAAGAATATTGATTGTATTAACTCATAACTGGGTTGTGTGGTTTTTTCCCCATTAAACTTCATTCCTAGATTTTGAGGTCTGATCTATTCAAACTTTGGAGCCAATAAACATTTAGATTCTGCTTTTGAGATTAAAATTACCACGAGGAAGCTATGTTTTCAGCAAGGTTTTCTAATAAACAAAAAAGCGTTAGCAGAAACTTTAGATAATGAACTTTCTAACAGACTCATAACAAATTTCTGATCCGTTACTAGGCTTCAGTTTGAAAGCATAGTGGTTTAAATCATTTGATCTTGTTTCCCTAAGCCACAGTTTGTGGGAGGCTGGAAGGGTAATTGCAGAAAACACTGTTACATGCTTGCTTTATCCTTACATTTCAAAATGTCTTCTTTTGACTACTTTAAAGGATGAGCTACTTTTGGTCTGACGTTGCTCGGCTTATGTTCACTTCTTCCATTTTGCATTACCTTTCAGTCAGAAGCAATGTATATGTTTTGAGTTTTGAGTCATGTAGAATGTAGTTAAATGCCTTAAATGTCTATTAATACCCTATGTGCATCCATAGATAGTAAGACAACGAAGATCCAGTCCTAGGTTTTCCCGGCTTACCTTTAGATTAGGTGACAAAAATGGTGGTGGAGGCAAAAAAAAAAACCCCATGAAAAGCAAACAGGAAAGCCAATGACAAGAAAATAGTTTATGTGACTTCTTGTCCATGGTGATCCTGGGTCTTGAATGCCATAGTGAAAAGGAAGAAAAGAAACTAAAGGAGAGGAAGTTGCTTTGCTTGAACTTTAATGCTCTCTAATAATTCAGATACATGCAAAACTGAATGTGTAATTAAAATCTATCAAGGAAAGCCATTTCCCTTGTTTAATCCAGCAGTATTAAAGTTCAGATAGTATAGGAAAAAAACTTTTCAGCATAAATATACAATGAAGCCAACTTTGAATATGATACTGATGCTCCAGTTTGGGGAGAAGAAAACAATAACAAAACCAGCAGTTGTGTTCTGTGGTATGAAGTTGAAAAGGTGAAAGTGGTTTCATGCTATGTAGTTCCAGGACTAACTTAAAAAAGATGGAGCAAGTTTATTACCTGTCTGCTGTCTAATGGGTATCCAAAATGGCAGCCAGCATCCCTACAGCTTAAGAGTATGCCACACATTTCTCCTGAGTAAAACCTGAGATGAAGGTGGTTTTCCTATGTTATTACTGTTTCAAAAAAACAGAAATCATAATAGGCAGAATTTTTATAGTAATTGCCTTCTGGCAAAGAGGAGTCAATGAGGTACCATAGGTATAAATTCTATTATATCTGAAAACATTTCAAGCAATTGTCTTGTCTTAAATCATTTGCTCTGCTCTCAGACCATAAACAGTTTTATGTCTCTATTTCAATAGGATTATTCCATCACTTTCAGCTGGATTTAGGAACATGTCACTGTTCTGACTTTTCTGATTTCTCAGCTAGTATAACAATCTGTCTTCTATATTGCTTTTTTACTTGAATTGTCCATAAATTTCTGAATAATTTGTTTTACATTTTGCAGCGTAATATATCTAAACTATTAATTGTAAATTACAAAGGAAATTGCTTGTCCTTCTGCTTTTACCAGTTTAGGAACTCGTTGTTTGAATCTTTTGGGATTCCAGCAGTTCATGGGGGATAGTGAAATGACCTCTGATTTGATTGATGAAGGAAAAGAGCTAATCCGAAGAGGTAAGTTAGTTCCTCTATACTAGTCTTCATGCAAAATATAATACGTTGTTGCATTAAATCTGTCTGAAATGTTACACAAAAAGAAAAAGTATATAGCTTGTCAATATTTTGAAAACTATTCTGAGGCAGTGTACTGCACAAAATGCAATAGACTTACAGCATTGTGGTTGCTATATAAACCATGTGGTTGCTATATAAACATATTGACATCTGAAGTAAAGTATCAGCTTTACTCATCCAGCATCTGAATTGTAGATATTTCTATATATTTTACAGTTCAGTTAAGTGGTGCTCCTCTGAAGTCATTACTGATTTAATAACACCTGAGCAGGTGCTTGTGTAATCTGTCATAAAGGACAGTTAGCACTCAAATGGCCTTTATCATCAACAAACTCATTTTAATCTTTCTTTGTGTAAGTATGTTGATTGAGCTGGGCAAATACTGTCATTTCCTTTAGGATTTTTTGCTGTTTCAACTAACTGTGTTTTATCACACAAAGCGTTGTTCTGTAGAGCTGTAATTATCTGCTGTTTTGGAGAGCTTTTTAATTTTTTTATGTTAATTTTTACTAAAAGTGTTTCTTAAAAGTTGTTAAAAGCTGTTGTGGTTCTTGAGTAACTTTAGAAATTAAAATCTCTGGATACAATGTTATATTATGGAATACTTTCATTCTCCTTTCATAGTTTATGAAAAACAAAACCTAGATTTACTTAAGAGTAGTAGTATTTCTTTTTTTGGAGAAAGAGAAATGTCTCTGATTCCCTTAAACAAGAGGTTACTATTTCTTTGATACTGTGATGTTACGCTTCCAGCTTAATAGCAGATAAGAACACAAACTATTTGGGTCATATTTTGGGCGTCACAGAATTTCAGCAAGATTTTGATTCAGTAATGCTCAAGTCTCTTCTTAATGTCATACTTTCTCCAACTATTTCTAAGAGGTTTTTTTTCGCTTTGCCAGCTGGTATCCGAATGTTACGCTTTGACCCAAGATATCATCATGATTAATTGATTTTAATGGGAAACTCCATAACGATAGACAAGCAGCTTTGTCTTTTGTTTCTGTTTAATTATATGAGCCATCTATTTCAATAAGAATCTTTGCTAGTTAACTTTGGATTTTCATTGTTTGTTGGAAAAAAAAATATTGGTAATGATTTTTCTTGTATGGAGCTCAGACAATTGGGTTTTTTTATTTATAGAGAAAAGAAAACGACAAAGGCAGGAAGAAGGTGAAAACAGAAGAAGGGTATGAGATTGTTTTAGCTAATTATATTAATATACTACAATATCTGATAGAATTTGCCATTGCTGTTTAATTCAGCATGATCTATTTCGCAAAAAGTAAGTCTCCAATAATTGATGGAATCAGTTTAATCTCGCAGAATAGTCTTGGCTGGGGGGAAAATAATTTATATTTTAGTTTTAAAGGATAAGAGGGCGATTGTGGTCACACTGCTTGGAAATGTTTTTTTACTCAATGTGCTGTGGGAACAGTGTATGCCAATAGGTGTAACAAGCATTAAAAAGAGTCCTGATTCTAGGATGCAGAAGCATGAAATGGCTTATTATCAGTCTTTTATGTTGATACTGCTCTACTTGAAACAACTGCAGTTGCGGTGTCATCATATTCACTGAAATGGGGACTGTATGCTCCTCCCAAACTTACGCGTTGCTTTGTGTGCTCAGTGGAAAGTAATTGGCACAGATTTCACACACCCCCCCGACACCCCCAGAGGAGGGAATTACATTTAAGACAGAATTAATACTGTTACCACTGAGTAACAAACAGAATGTTTGATTCAAATTATACTTTGAGTGCATACTGAATTGAAAGATTTGTGAAGGCAGTTAATCTGAATAAAAAAATAATTCAGGCAGCTTCTTTTTAGGGAGCTTCAAATAACTGTAGCTTTAGGTTTTTTAGAACTGTAACATACGGCATAAATTAGCACAATAAATTTGAGTATACCAGTTCCTAATCTGGGATCTAGATATGAAGCTGAAACATACTAAAATTATTGGAGCAATTGGAAAAGTTTCTATTGAGACATGAAGTTGTCTCCTAATAAAACCATGAGACATTTTCTTCTTTAATATTTCATTATACTTCATACTAATGATGTTTACATACTAAAACATGATGAAATGGAAACACAACAGAACAACAAGCTTAGTAAACATGGCCTCTCCAAATTGTTTTTTTGTGCTATCTGCATCTGGTTATTTTACCATTCTACCACTAGATGGAAGTAGAAATTAAAAAAAGCAATGTTCCCACTGTAACTTAGACCAGTGGAGTGAACTTTGAGTGCAGATTTAATATGTAGTTTGTTTTCTGCAAGTTTTTTTTTTCTGAAGAACAGTTATGGTAACTGCTTTAGTGAAGGGACATAGCTTGAGTTTAAAACAATTAAAAAAATTCTTCCTATATCAAGATACTGAACAGGAACATTTTCAAAGTATTACTTTTGTAGTCTGATGAGATAGACCAATTAGCTCTAAATTGTGGGTCTGGAATATTTCTTGATCCTACGTGTGCTTTTGTTGTGTTACTTTTTCCTCACAGTTTGTGTTTCTTTTTTTTCGTTTTTTTTCCAGGAATGGAAGGAGCGGTATGGAAATAGAGATGATTCCACTAGAAACAGAGTTGTCCACACAGACCAAAAAGAATCCAGCTTTTCAGAGACCAATACCAATAGACGTAAGCTTTGTGGGTTTTGGAGGGAGTTTGTTTTGGGTTTGTTTTTTTTTTTTAATATCTTGTCTGCACAACAGTGGCTGTGTGAGTAGATTCAAATAGATTGCTTTTTGTCTTAGATGATGTGCTGATATATTCCCTTCTGTGGCACAGTGCCATCTTGCCCATTAAAGACACGTGAAAGGAGTGGTGTATTTCTTCCCATCTTCACACTTCAACTAGTTGAGGTTGGAGAGTCTGGCTAGTCTTAATTACTTGGTCATCTTATGGGACATACAATGATTGCAATTAGAGTAGCAGTTGTCAACAGAGACTTTATTTAGGATATGTCTTGAAGTTGGGAGTTTTAAATCTTAAAATTTACTTCTTCTAGTTGTAAATGAACTCTCTCAGACTGGAATAATGAAATAATCAAATAAATGACCGATAAACGTAAAGCCAATAACACAAGTGTATACATGTTCATTTTATACATGTCTGTTAGCAAAAAACTTTTTTGTGGATGCGCTAAACTTCCAAAAAGTTTATTTGTCACAGTGTTAATGTTTTTTATGTATTTTATGTGCGCTTGTAAGCTAACAACAAGTGAGAAATGAAACTGAAAAAAGAAGGAAAAAGGAGGAGGAGGAAGGAAGCTTTGAACCTGCTTTTGAGACAACTCTGGTAGATTTCCCCTTCCTCTTTATGAAGTTGGAAACCCAGAATTTCAGTGGTAGACTAACTGACATTATATGAAATGATATTTTAATGTTAGGCATATGAATATGCAGTATTCCAACACCAAAACAAGTCATAGGTAGTGGCCTAGTGAAGGTGGCAGAGTGAACCGCAGAACAGCTATATTTCATTAATTCATGAGATTGCCTCTTTAAAAAGAAAGAAAACCAAACCAAAAAAACCTCCAACTAGATTAGTTGAAGTAGGAAGTTGGGAAGATGAATGGATGATTGATTGATTTAAAAGTAAAGTTTGCATGTAACTTCTCATTTTCTTTGATTCTTTGCAAAGTAGATCTCGTCCTACTTGAGGGGCAAAAGAAAAGTTGTTGTTACATTGCTATGGAGATACAAAAATGAAATAGTACAAATTTGAGCATGTAGCCAGATTTGTTTTAATATTGAATCTACTCTAAATCATCGCACTTACACTTGGATGAGATACTAGCAAATTATTGTTCTGGCCTTGTAAGTTTGATGTCTCCACACACTCCAAGATGTTCATAGAGCAAATGAGTGTCTTTCCTTCCTATTCAGCACTGTCAAAGTATACCCGATCAAATGGTAGGACTGAAAGAGATAGAATAGAACTCCTCCAGGATGCAGAACCTTTGGATTTTAATGCAGACTCAATTAATGATGACCCTCTTGAATCAGACTCGGGAAGGTGAGGAATTTTCTGTGTTATTTACAATTAAAAGATACTAATGTCTTCTGTCTTCTGACCTATGACAGCTATATCAGATGGTTTCATAATAATAGTTTTGTAAACAAAATTTATCATCTCATGTAGCTTTTTTCCTTTCTTCCTTCTCCCCCATGATATGGGACTTGGTTTAAAACCAATTGAAACCTGAAGGTTTTTCAGTTTTTTAGAAATGTCTGAGTAAGGTTTGAGTTGAATATAATTTTGTATATTGGCATAATCTGAAAAATACTGCATATAAAACCAGAGAGAATGGAGAATGACCTGCATATGTACAATATAAGGTTTTCTCTAATTTCCTACAGGACTTTAGAAAGCTCACTTGATTTCCCTGTATAAAAAACGTCATAAAGGGCTGCAAGAAAGAAAACTGAGTATTACAGGATCAGTAGTTGCAGGAATATACCTGGGGATCAGATCTTGGAATTACTGGAGTAAATTAAAATCTGAACTTATTGAACAAAAAGTCCCAGACTGCACAGTGTAGCTCTGTCTATAACAGAGAATTCTGTGATTCTGTGGGTGTGACTGCAACACCAAATTTCCTTAGTTATGAAATAGAGTGTCTTATGTAACTGCTAAGCTCTGCTCATATGTAAGAAACAAGTAATACATTTTAGGGTGCTTTTTTAATCTAGCTAGTTATGGTGTAGAACCATTTAATGATAAATAATTTTAAATTCCCTTATAAAAAGTTACAGTTTACATTATTTTTCAGCTAAAACTAGCAAACCCAATCCAATCAAAAAATCATAAATGGTTTCAGTTGGTTTATATCTATAATGTCAACAAATAAATGCCAGTTCAAAAACATGCAAAGAATGCTATTAAATGACACTGCCCAGATTGATTCAACAATGTTAGTTTGTATCAACAACTAACTTGTCTGGTCTAATGTCACCACATTTCAAAAGTGTGCTCTTTTTAAGCATGAGTTTAAAGAGGAACTAGCCTAGCAGTTCTGTCAGCTGTTGACTTCTATACAGCGTGAAAGGGATAATAGTCTGCAAAAATAGGAATATGCATATATAATTCTTTTGGAGCAAATACTTCTCAAGTACAGTATCTGAAGTCTTCGGGCACGTATACGGACTTTGCAGAGTGGAGCATTCTGGACTTTTTCTTTAAAAAGGAAATCTGGAGCCACAGAGCTTAGTTGAGCTTTCTTCTAGTAACCCGCATTTCATTTCATAGAGGTAATAAATCAAGAATAATTGCATATGAAATTTCAATTCACTTAAAAATAGTTTGTGTAATGCTGCTTTTTAAAACTGTATCTCCTGCAACAGTTACACTGCATTCTAGGACAGTAAGAACACTAGGGACACTAGGTTCTGGCTTTGTGTCTGTTCAGGTTTTGATAAGTACTGCAGAGAGGAAGTACGTTGTGCTTGCATTGGAACTTATTGGTACTTTTAAACCACTTTTAAAAT
Source organism: Fulmarus glacialis (assembly GCF_000690835.1). Taxonomy (NCBI): domain Eukaryota; kingdom Metazoa; phylum Chordata; class Aves; order Procellariiformes; family Procellariidae; genus Fulmarus; species Fulmarus glacialis. Next base: position 22,327 of record NW_009196031.1, on the reverse strand, counting down.
GTATTTGACCAACAATTTGTGAAGCTTCTTTTTTCCCACTAAGTGTGCAGCCATTTGTTTTCATTATCTTTGATACTGTATTTCTCCTAGCTGTTAATCACCGAAACTACTTTTGGATGCTGGTGTGTTTTTTTGTTGTTTTTTGTTTGTTTGTTTTTAAAAAAGAAGAAAGTTCTGTTAAACAAAAACATGCAACTTCTTTCCTTTGTATCAGGAAACAAAGTTATTTAAGACTCCCAGTATTCATATCACTGTTTTTCTTGGTCACATCAGATTTAATTTAATGACTGCCTATCACATTCTCATGGAAACAGTAGTTCAGTAGAACTTCAGATCCTATAATTCACTGAGATTTAAGGAGTAAGAGTGCAGTGAGAGTTATGTGATTTCATGGGTCTTGATTGTCCTATTTCCTGTGATACTTTTTCGTATTTAAAATTGATTCTGCAGGTACCAGCCTGGTGGAAGATACCTGTCAATGTCTCGAAGCAAAATATTTGATGATGTCTAAACTCCTCAAAGCTAAAGAAAATTCAGTGGAAATCTATTTCCTACTCATTGCTTGGAAAACACTGTATTTATGATATATCACTGAACCAGAAAAGACCATTTTTGTTTAAAAAAAGAATATGAAGGAACAACTATTTTGGAAATGCACCTGTATGATAACTTTACTACTCATGACAAGAATATGCTTCTTCTGTTGTAGATACTGTTGTGCATCAGTGTGGGCTTTTGTGTCATGACCAAAAGGAGAAAACTATTAATTAAGTTAATAGAGGGTAAACTTCATAAATACACCGAGGGCTCAACTTGAACTGTAACATTGTAAGTTTTAGGAAGAGGATTTTTTGGAAGGAATTTTTTTGTATTTTAACAGATGCTGTGAGAGCATCTTAATGCATCCGAAGTGCAGTTATATCAATTACTATAGTAAACACTTTCTATAATTTTTCTATTTGAACTTTATGCCTAGTCCAAAATCTACTAATTAAATTAAGGCTTCTTTTGGCTTCAGTGGTCTTTGAATCAGACCCTGTATAAGTAGAAATTGGGTGACGTCAGTTTGGACCAAGGTGTATTGGTCAAGAAAGGCTATATTTTTTCTTTCCCAACATTATATGCAGATAAATGATTTTAGCATGTGTAAATAGTTGAAATTTAATATGGACCAGAGTTTCACTGTCACATGAGCATACGTGCAATAGCAGGAATACGTTATCGAAGATACGATGTGTGTTAAGATTTTTACAGTTGTAACGGTTGAAAATCTTGGCACACTAATGTTTTTGCAACTGTAAAAGAAATATAATGTGAAAATTGAGTTTAAATGCTGAAACATTATAATTTGCACACACCTCAGGCACAGCTTCAAATTGTAGAATATTTCTTTAAAAGAGGGGAAATAGCATGACCAGATAATAGTAAACACTTTCAATGTCCCAAATGCCCTGGTTGCATTATGTATCTGTTTTTGAGGTGCCTGTATTTTGCAGTAAGTTGTTGCAAAAAGAATAATGCTTATTCATTTGAATGCCACTCAAAAATGCCAATTATTAACAGTGTAAGAGAGCTTAACATTAATTTCATTGGTGTAGATACATTTTTAAACCGTAGTTAGTTGAATGAATTTTCAAATGTAATCATAAGGTAAAAGATGTGGTCAAATTCATGGTATCTTTGCAAATTTGATTAATTTAAAATGTTGCTTTATTGCAGTTTGTCTTAAGTCTTTACCACTTGGGAGTTTTCTTATGTGCTTATCGCAAAGTTATGTTGAAAACTGAAAGAGAATGTGTTTCTATCATAAATGCTTTATCATGCTTAAAAAACAGACATCCCTTAAAGCAGCTAGGAATGAGTTATTCTGAAAAGTAAATTTTCATGAATGAGGTGTTCTACTAATTTTTAAAAATAGTCTTTGTTTTCTGAAGTAATTGTTAATGAGAATCTTAACTACCTCCTATGATTTAGTACATCGTGCGTTCTAACAGTAATGGTATTTGTAATATATTGATCTGCCTATTTTAAAACACTGAATTGTTACTATGAAGGAGAAGAAATACTCTATTTGTATAGAAATAATAATATTAATAAATTGGCCGACATAAAATAATCATCATTTCTGTTCTTAGGTGAATACACTGAACGATAGTCATGCCCACATGTATTCAAGCTCATGCAATTTCCAGATTACCTGTAAGAGGGCACTTTTTTAGTCTGGGTACTTTAAAAGCTTGATCAAAGTCTTATGGCTGTATCAGGGCCTAGAAGTTGAGAAAATGAGACTCTTTTTATTCAGATTGTTCTTTAGCAACTTTATGTTAGCACCTATTTGATTTATTTTAGATCTACTTAGAAATGCTATCCTGAATTCAGCCTTATATGAAAGGGGTTGTATATGTTCTTGGACATCCATCCACATGAATGTTCTTAGACTTGATATTTCTATTTTTAAAATTTGTATCTCATTTAATTGCCCAAAAGTTTATTTGTAAAAATCTTTGGATGAAATAAGGTTCAAGTTCTTTGTTTAACTCTGGACATGTCACTACAAAGGGATCTAATTCAGTGCTAATGGAAAAGTCACAGAAGGAATGTTTGTTTTTCTGAATGCTTTTGAAGTATCCTTACCTAGCCCCTGCTGACTTTAAAGTGTTGGATCGAGCCTTCTTGGGGCCTGATTTTTCCCCTCTCGGAAATCAGTGGAATGGCTGCAAACAGAATTTTCAGTGGAAACTTGATCAGGATTTTATATACAAAAACTAACCAATCCCTGGTCTAAGCCCTCTGTGCAGTTTTCGTTAGGATATAACAATTTGAGGAGTTGACTATATAAATAAATGGCAGTGGGATTTCAGATGCTAACATAGAAATTCTGAGGTGGGAATCCACTGACCTTTTTTTGATGTTGCAGTGGAGTAATGGAGTAACCAGTGGCTGCTTTTTGAAAGCATGGGAATTAGAGCTCTGAAAATCTCTCGAGAGTTCTCCTCTGGATTGCGCTTGGAGATCCCTGGTGTCACATGCTTCCTGGATGCTGGGTGTTTAAATAAGGAGTGGATAAGTCAGGTTTCATCCATAGTGTTCATTGCTGACCAACAGTTACTCTTGCTCTAATTATGTGCAATTTGTAGGCCAGTTAATCTAAAGTGTGTTTTGAAAAGTAGTTACGAATTCATATGACTAAATCCGGAAGTCTTTCAGCGAAGAAGTACAGAGCACAACTATAAAAGAACATTGTAGAAATAAGGGATATGCCTGCACAGCATTTGCTGTGTACTTGAGCTAGTTGTAAACTAGTTTGGTTACTGCTAGTGCAAATAATGCAGACCTTGCTTGGGGCTACGTGCCTAAGGATTTACCCCACTCCAGAGAGGTGGTAGATGCCCCATCCCTGGAAACATCAAGGTCAGGTTGGACGGGGCTCTGAGGAATCTGATCTAGTTGAAGATGTCCCTGCTTATTGCATGGGGGGTTGGACTAGATGACCTTTAAAGGTCCCTTCCAACCCAAACCATTCTATGATGATTCCCAGCCAGAGTGCGGCAACTCTTGATGAGTTCTTTGCTACTTACTATAGCTCTAGTCCTAGCAGTACCACAGTTAAAAAAAGTTAAAACTAGCTTTGATATGTTTAAGCAGTGACTAATACTGTAGGCTAATGGTGTTCTTGCATCACATTTGATGCTCCAGATTAGGTGATTTAAAATATAACTGCCTTGCAAACTATGCTTTTGGGAACTGAATGTTGGCATATTTATTCTGTCAGTATATAGTCATATTTATTTGCAGCTAAAGAATGTCAATTATGTATATATTTATTATTTCACTTTCTGAATTACTGAGCAGTTAGGGTATACTTCCATTTCATCATCATTTCCACAGTCTCCTCTTCATCTGTGAACACCAAAAAAAATCCGAAACACCAAAAAACCCACCTAAATTATGTACAAATGTTTTACTATCTTCATGTCAAAGATTTAAACCAGTGAAAAGAATCCATGCAAGTTGTAGTGAACTTCAAAAAGCGGGAGTGAAAACAGTAGCTACTTTAATACTGTGTCAGTGTTAGATTTCTTTAAAAGTATGGATAGCAAAAAGCTCTGGTCAAACTTACTACTCCTACTAGATTTGTAATTCTGTTTTTTCAGGCATTTAAAACCACACATATTCTGATATTTATATTGGGAAATGAGTCCTCTGCACTCGACTTAAGAAAGGTGCATCTCTTAGCAGTGAAGTGAGGAAGTCTTTTTATGAGGGAAGGTAAAGGATATGCAACTTCTGCTGTGTGCTAATAGTGACACTTTGGGCAAACTATGATATATTTTATCATTTAGGTATGATAACATGTTAAGAAACAACAAACTTTATACTACTGTAACTTACACTACTGGAAAAATCTGGTATATAATCTGCCTTTATTTTGCAATCAAGCACTTGTAAAATAGTCATTAACAGTATTAATGGGAATGGCGGAAAGCTGCTATCTTTTCAATATTTATTCTTGCTATTTTAAAACATAACCATGACAATGATTCTTACATATAAAGCATTAAAAAAGTTATTACTTTGATTTTCTGTAATTATGATAATTTGTATTTTATTAAATTTATCTTGGAATACTTAAGCGTTATGTGAAAAACACAATATTTTGTTCCAATTTTCATTATTGCTGTAATTACTTGCAATCTAAGGGGCATTTACAATACCGAACAGAGATCACTTTATGAAGGAGAACTTTTTATGAGGCTTCTTAAAGAAATCTGACTTATTAATGACAGACAAATATGTTCATCTTAATTATTAACAAAAACACTACTTAGGGTATATATTGTCTCCTAGCTTTTAATTTTTCTTTAAAATTCAGAAAACGGTTAATTTTTTCAAAGCAACTTATTTGTGAATCTTGTAAACTTTCTGAAACTTTTACATTCCTTTTCCCTAATGCGCTCCACAGGAATATGTACTGTTCCATGGCAGTTCTCTAATACTAGCTGTGCCTCTAATTAAGTAGTCTAGTCTGAAGCTGAGACACTCCTACACCATTGGACCATGTTAACAGAAACTCAGCATTCCTAGCAAAAAAGCACCTTGAACTAGATCCCTTTCTAATACATTAATTGCTGTCATTGATTATGTTGCATTATATTTGGTATCTTCTGTTTCAGTCATATTGTAAGCCCAATCAGGTTTATTCTTTTTTTCTATTAAAATGCACTGGAATGTATTCCTCAGCATGCTTTTGTGTGCATGTGTGTGTTTTAATTGTAATTGGCAGGCAATAATAATAAGCAACTTCAGTTATTTCTTCAGGATAATGTTATAGTTGGCATATTCCTGTGAATTACAATAGTTCCAGAGTGATAGCTTAGCTATCATTGTAGAAATTAATTATTTTCTGTAGAAATACCTTATATTTCTATAGAGGTATCTGGAAGATAACGGAATGAATTTGTAAGTATAGGTTTGGTAATGGAAGATCTTCATTCTCCAGTGTACATCAAGATAGGCTGTAGGAGTGCTGCTTATGGATAGACTATCTTCTTTTGCCTTATGATACAAGTATGTATGCATAATACCTTGTTTTGAAATTCACTGAGTTACAAATTTTTCTCTGTAGTGTTCTAAATTATTGTTGTACTGGATATATTTTTGAAATGTGTGTTAAAATATCTAGTCAAAGAGTTAAGTTCGCATGAAATAAATCATTTCTGCAATACATTTTCCCTGGTGTATTTTAGATATTCATACTTCTCTGAAGTGTTTTTGATAGTGATCTTTTAGAGAAATTGACCGTTTCTTTTTTCCAGGTAGAAATTAAGTTTACTTTAGAAGACAATCCAACCTTGTTTTGGTCATCTTTTTGCATCTTCTTTAAAGCAGATTAAAAAAGGAAATTGAGAAGAAGCTTGCATACCTGGATGTGTCATTGTCCGAGTCCGGGGATGAGACTGAGACCCACACTTTGGGCTGGTACCTTCACTGACAGCTCACCCCAACTGCGGAAGCACAGCAGCTTCTGCGAATGCAGGGAGACGGAGAAGTGCAGCCAGGCTAGCTGAAGATGTAAGCTTCCTGCAGCGCCTGGAGGAAGCCTGTGAGGACCCTGTATGCTCCTGGGGCTGGCTGGGCACTGGGTATTTTTGTGGGGCATAAGGTGAGATGGAAGGTAGGGCTCCTACACCTCTCCCTCCTTTCCGTAAGCAGTCAAACTAGGACATAATTCCTTCCAGATGTCCCCGGCCATTGGTGAGAATAGAGGCAAGAGACTGTTTCCACTACAGCAGTGAAGAGACAGGCAAAGTGAAGTAGGAGTTAACTCTATCTCTTCTTTCACTGCTTGCATATTTATCACTTTTGTCTTCCCTACCTAAAAAAAAAAAAAAAGTCAAATATAGGGTGAAGGAAGGAGAGAGAGAATTTTTGTTAAAATTTAAATATTATATTGTCTCTATACAGCTACAGTGGCAGGGTATGTTTTTAGGTTTCTTTTTTCATTCTGATGAAGTGGCATTTCTCTTGCAAGGTACAGAAGTATCTTCTGGATATAGTAAATCGAAAAGCCATACCCTGGAGCAAGTAATATTTCATCTTTTTAGCACATCAGAATATTTATAACAACTAAGACTGGTTGATTCCTGTATTTGATTATTTGTTACCTCCTATACTTGATCTGCAGCTGCTGTTTTAAGTTGCAGGGAACATTTTGCACACTCAAGACCAGTCTGTGCCATCACTGCAGTGGGAATGTCTTGGCACTGTTAGTAAAGACTTCTTCTGTCACAACCCTTCCAGGACTGTCACCCCTCCCTGTTCTGCTGCACTACCAACTGTCTTTTCTGAACCTTTTTGTTTGGCATTTTTAATATATGTGGGTTCAGAATAACAATGTAAATGAATGATGCGTGTAGATGTTAAGAAAGATTAGTAACAGAAAGTTCCGTGGACCAAACTGAGGCATCTATAATAATCCAGCGGATGGCATTTTCTCTATTCATGCAAGAAGAGGTAGGAGTAGCAGAATGATCTTCTGTGTATGTTTTTAATTTTTTTCCAGAGACGGTTTGGATGTTGAAGTGAATCACTCTCAACATGGTTAACCAGCCACACTCTTCCTCCAGACTTACTGTGATAAGTAGCTACTTTAAGCCTAACAATATATACGTCAGAGGATAAGAGTTGTTCTGTATTAAACACTAACTTTCCATTATTCATTGTCAGATTTTTATTTGCTCAGAGAGCAATATAAATTCTGTTGCTAATGAAACTACCTTGCGTGTTCAGTGCATTTTAAGTCTTCTGAAATAGCATTTGACTGACTGAATTGTCAGGGTTGTGAATTAACTTTGCTCTGCCTTTCTTACTTCACCTCTGCCTGTGCCATGCCATGGTGTGCTGCCAGGGTGTATTGCTTGTTTGTCCTAGTCTCTTCTCTGCAGACTGTAATAAAGATCTTAACCCTTTCTCTTCATAAACATCCTATCTTTTGCATCACCTTGTTACGTGTTGGTTCATTAGACACCATTGCCTTCAGGATTTTTTGAGAGCTTTATCGAGAAGCAAAAGTTGGTCAGAGCCCAACCTGGACAGAAGACACAATTTTCTTCCCTTCTCAGGGATCATGATCTGCTGCAAAGAAAGATTCAGCTCATAAACAGAGGTCAGGTATTGGAGTGGTTTATGAATGTGGTTATGCACAAACACAAGAAAAGCTTTCAGATTCCTTCCACAGAAGCAGCCTATCTGGTTAAAGGTGTGTGTTTTGAGTCACTCAGTCAACGTCAAAGCAAAGGTGTAACTGAGGTAGTGCCTAGACATGCTCTGTGGACACCTGCTAAGCCTTTGAAATCCACATGAACACTTATAGTTAAACAAGTCACTGTCAAACGAAATCGTTTCCAAAGCTTAGGAAAGGTCATCTATTCTGAGTAAACTTCACAAAGGCCGGATGCTGGTGGGAATTTTTCTTGTGTGTTCTGTGTTCCTCTTGTCCCCCAGAGGCTGGCTCCTTCCATAAGCACTAGTACTCCTGTAAAAACATCATGCTTTTTATTTTGGAAGGTTTTGCTGTTTTCAAATGTATGGGAATTGAGAAGAAGATGCAAAAGCGGTGTATTACTCCAACATGTTTCAGTGAGCAAGCAACAGCTTTCAAGCCCAGGTTTCACAAATAACGAGCAACTCTATTGCAAGAGACTAGCACTCGTAGCAGTCAGTGTGACACAGCATCACCCCCTTCAGAGTGCACATGGATGGCTTGCGTGTTGCACAGCGTGTGGAAAGGAATGAGGCAAAGTGAACCCAGGGCAGAGAGAGACGGGACAAAGGAAGTGGGTTGAGAGGCAAAGCAAAACATGGGAGAGTATTTGAGTGGTGGTGACAAGGAAGGTGTGATCTCTGCCTGCTCCTGGGGTAAATTTACACCTTTTGCTGCTCACAGCCTCACCTCAAATTTTCTGTAGGAAATCTGCTAACAACATGCTGACGGCTGGCCCCCAAGGTCTAAGAATACGTAGCTTTGACTTCAGAGCAGCGATAAAAGCCTGTGTTGGGCTCAGTACTGTGCAAGCACCCTGTAGCTTTTGCCTCTCTTACTTCACGTATCTAACCTGAGTGTGCAACTCACGGCTTGAAGTAGAGAGTCCCCACACAAAGGGAAAAGGAGGCAGTGAGTTGGGAGTGAGATTGAGAACGTGAGCAAGCGTGGTGCAATTCAGAGCACCAAAATAAAACAAAGACATTATCTTGTGTTACTGCCTCTCAGAGACGGTTCAGTGGTGGGTTGGGAAGAATAGCAACAGTTGGAGTCAGGCTCTCTGGACTAAGGCTTAAAACATCTTTCCGTATCAGCCGAAACTTGTCAGCTCTGAACGATAAACATTGCAGAGACTGTGGCTGCAGGCTTGAGCAGGCTTGAACACTGATGTGCTGTAAAGTGATAGCCAAGCCGGTGCAGAACAGGACTGGGATCTGCAGGCTCAGGGGGGCAGGTGGGTAGGCAGGGTCTGTCCCAGGTACCCACAGAGGTGGGAGCCCCCTACTACAGGGGGGAAACAGCATGAATTCTGGACAGTGCCTCGTCTTGTTGGTTCTGAGTGATTTGGAACAAATTTAGAGCTAGAAACCTTAAAAACACTTCCAGAAAATGGGATGGACTTGCTTCCTATTTAAGTAGACATCTGTTGAAATACTGCAGCAATATAATCAGAAGTTCGGTTACAATTTATCAGGAATTTATTAGTGTTGATCCTTAGGAGTTAAGAGCTTGATTCTACTCTTGTTGAAATGAAGGCGACCTTTGTCACTAGCAGACAATGTCTTAAGTGGTTATTTCTCTGATGTATTTGAATAGAGAACAAATATGAAACCGATCTTTAGATTAGCTATATTCTAGCTATTGAAGTCCATAGCTAGTCGATCCTCCTGAGGAATCTAAGCTGTAATTTTCACAGTGTGGCAATTTGAGCTCATCAACCACAGGGCAAGGTGACACTGCCATTTACTTTGGGCTAGGTAGGCCAAAGCAGTATTCTTCCAGAAGAGTGTGTTCAGCAACAAGGCTGAGAGTAGCTGGCCCAACGTCACAACTAAAAAAACCTGAGCATTTGATTTTTTGCTGTGAAGTCTTTTAACACTTGCAGAGAGCAATAAAACGTGAGAGTCAGTGAAACAATTCTTTGGTTCTAACAGTACCAATGTTGGATGCAAGCTATTTCCTTGGATACTTACACTCTTGGGAGTGCTATCTGCCACTTTGACTTCTTTGCTGATATTTTCACATTTGATCTGTTCCCAACTTTTTGCTATTACTGATCAGAGAGGCACAAAACTCTTCTTCACTGAACTCCAGAAGTCCACGGCTAAGTGGGAGTGAAACACTGAGACACGAGACATAGGACTGTCCATCCCAGCTTGTGGCCTGCTAGCAGTTGGGAACTCTGCTACAGAGCACACCTTAATTTTTCTACAGTAGAGCAGGAAGGATTAAAAGCAGCAACCATGTTATGCCAAATTTCTCTTTCAAGGAATTGAGGTCTTTGAGTATAATATTGGTATGCCAGTTGATTCACGAAACTCAGGTAAGGGCAGAACATCATCTATTTGTATGGGAGGAAAAGCAAGACTCTAACTGCGTGGTATGGTTTTTTAGCATTTTAATTGCTACTTCCTCGTCGGGATTACAGATTGTGAATTCTTTAAATTTTAATGGTTTAGTTAATT
>NW_009196031.1:588-12069 GCF_000690835.1 Fulmarus glacialis | reverse complement strand
AATCCTGCTGAAAAGAATAGCAAAGTGTATTAAAAAATCACTCACACACTAATACTTCTGGATTGAAAAAAAAATTCTTGGTGCTTGTACCACTGAAATCCATACCTGTAAGATTGGCTTACTTTCAGGGCATCCTTAAATAGAAGCGGCACATACCTTGTTTCAGCAGCATCCCTGTCAGCTATATGTATGACTGTCCCACTTGAAAGCTGCCTCTTCCCATTCTGCACCACAGGACACTCTTCTTGTGTGCTTTGCTCGCGAGGACAGGAAACCATGGGTTGCTTTTCAAGAGACCAGAATTAAGATAAGTATTGCGCTGCCTGAAATAGCCTCAGCATTCAAGGCCAAGTCCTGCCTCCCAGGAAACCATAGGCAGTGTTGAAAAATTCTAGACAACGGATTATGCCGATAGCCGAAAGCTATTTAAGTGTCTATCTATGCATCTAGCTAACTAGCTATTCACACCAGTCAAATCACTTAATGAGAAGCTTGTTCATCATAGCTCCAAATGCATCAAATCCCTGAGCTCGGTGTAATGATCCTTTCATCTTCCTCACTAACTGAAGAGCCTGTCCCCAGATTAGTCTCCCAGATTTTACACTGACTCTGGAACAAGATCTGGGGAAGACTAGAGCAGAATTCATCAAGAGGATTCCCCTTACCTTGCAAGAGAGAAGGACTGGACTGAGCTCTTAGCACGGTCAGAAGGAGTTCAGTGTTTGTTCTGGTTTGGATCCGAGTTGCGACAGTTCAGAAGAGCCAGATGTCAGGAGCCCCTAACTCAACACATTGTCTCTTTCCAGGAAACTTCTCTACTGGGAAAGTCACTGGGCTAGAGAGTTGATGCATTTAAGTGCTTTGTAAACTTTGCAAAAGAAACCTCGTACCACCCAAGAGTTCCTCCAGTGCACTCTCTGACTTCTGAATTAAACATTAAGGTAGGGGATTGATGCCTTACCCATGCCATTCACAGATGGTTTGTGACAGTGATGATCTGGGATGTCCCAACCAAAAATCCGAAACCTTGAGAGAAAATGTCACACCACTTAAATAAGAGATGCATTGCATTTTGTGTTTCCTTTTGTTTCCACGTCTCAGTTTACGTAACAGCCCTACACTGAAGTGTTGGTGATAATTAGAGAACTACACTGACCTGAATTTCATGCCTAGAAATGTTTTGTATCTTATTCAAAGCACAAGAACTTGAAACTGCAGAACTTAATTCTATGAATGTGTTTATCTAAAGTCTGTTTTATCTTGCAGCATTACCTTTGCCTAGGAATAATGTGGTAAAGAACTGTATATGCATGGAGGAGGGAGAGAGAACTTCCACTGTACGATTTTTGCAGCCTTACTTCGTTATTTAAAACTTAGTATTTAAGAAGCCACTGTCTGGGACTGAGGAATGCTGATGGGCTTTGCAGATAATCCAAGCTGCTTAGGGAACTCTACACAGAAATCGCCAAGACTGTGTACCTGCCCTCCACAAACCTGTCAGTGTTGCTGGCAAACCCTTTTTATATTAATGAGGGCACCCCTGGCCACCAGAGTACTTGGTACCTTGGTAGGGATTGCACTACTCCTATTTTAACCCACATGATATTTCCAACATTTTCAAAGCAAAGATATTTTTAATATACTGCCTTTAACTCAACCTCCGTTTCTTTTTCCTTTGGACTCTTTGGAGGCTAAAATTAACCTTTTCTCCAAAAATGAGGAATGAGTAACACTTGCTTTTTCACAGCTCTGGGGCAAAAGGAGGCAAAGAGTTCACAGTTTATTCTGACTTGGATCCCAGTTGTGACAATGACAGTCAGGGAACAGCTACATGTCAGGCACCCAACCTCTCGGAAAGGTCCACTGGCCGGGGGTAAGTCTCTGCATCCTCATCCTCCCAATTTACCCACTTTGTCCCTAACTAAGAAACAGGCACTGATTTGTGCCATGTAATGACAAATCCTCCAAGATAAGCTTAAATTTTAAACCCTAAATTTTCCAAAGGTCCAGGGCTCTCTGTTTTTCTTTTCGCTAGAGGAGGTCAGGTTCTTTATAGGCAACCAGGCACCGGGGTGATAGTGCAGTTAGGAGCGTTTACTTGACATTTGTGTTACAACATTGCTGAAAGCAGCCAAAGCAGTCTTGGACTCTGCTTCCACCTTCTTCCTTGATGCTACGTGCCATGTTGGCGATGGCAGGACAGGGCTGTGCCAGGTCAGGCAGCGCGGGCAGGGAGCGACACCAGGCGATGTCAGAGGAGGAGCTGGACTTGCATGCTGAAGATGTGGCTCCACAGGGCCTCTCACGGTCAAGGAAGCTGCGGTGAGTAACATGCCACGGATTGCAGCATAGCACTGCAGCCTCTGTCCTTGGCAGAGGTGGTGGACTAAACGCACCGTTACTAAAGCTTACATAATACTTGCAGTAGTAGTAGAATTAGGATCCATATTATTCTTGTAATGTTCTATGCTGAGAAATTTTTTGTTACATTTTGTTGTTACTATGTGAGCTGGTGTTTGGTTTTTTGGTTTTTTTGGGGTTTTGTTTGTTTGGTTTTTTTGCTTAGCATCATCAAAACAGCCATCTTTGGTGACATCCGGATCATGTGACTGTACAAAAACTTGTGAGGCTTCATCTATCAGAAAATAGTGACTTCCTCCTATAGATAACAAACATGCCAGATTATGCAATTTCTGGGTAGATAATGTTAACAAGTTCTTGTTAGCATTATTTGGCCTCAAATGGAGGAATGGTGTATCAGAAACACGGCAGGAATTGTAGTCTGGTTGCTTGTTCATATGGCTGAACTACATTTTTCACTAGCGTGAATCCATTTGGCACAATATGACCAACTTGGTTTTAAAAAGGACAAGTCTTCAGGCAGAAAAACTAGTTTACAAACACTTAAATGCTGACCTGTGCCAGTATCCTAGACTTGATGCTGTGTAAATGACTGCTTCCTGGCTCCTGCTGCTGGTTTGTACTGCGGCAGGGTCCCCATCAACACCAGTGTCTGTAGTGGAGCGGCACAGTGAGACACAGAGTAAGAACAATTACCTAGCGTAAATGGTCATGGCGCAGGTGACTAACTTCAGGGAGAAGTATGGATACTGGACACTTCAACTCTATTGCCTCAGGCCTAACTGCACGTTAGGAATTTTACTCAGGAGTGAAATTACGACTTGACTAGTGGAGAAGGTCTCGAAACAAAGGAGGGTCTGTAACATATTGTAACTTGGTCTGTGGAGCTAGAAAAGTTTTGGGAATCCTGTTACCATTTCTGCATCATTGGGTATGCCTCCTTCTCTGCATTTCCCTGCCAGATGTCCTCTCCAGCATGTGCCTGCAGAACTGTGCCAGCGTACAATGCTCCTTGGTCCCTTCCCATGCAAGCTACGTAGATGTCTACTGCACTGTGCAAGGTGGGGTCATGAACGATTGCCTGGGGGGTATGGTTTCCTACTCCTGGTGGCACTCTCACCTAACCTGCAGCTAGACAAGAGCACCTGGGTTATGGAAGAAAAGCTTGTGTGCATGTAGGAGAGGTTAACATAGATTTTTTGTTTTCCAGCAGTTGTTAAAATAGAGTGCAGACAGAAGGAGAACAAAGCTTGCCGGTGTGAAGGAAAGAGCATGTCACAGCAGGGGCGTATTTCCTCACAGGCTGGACAGGGGGATCTTTGCTGGAAGATCTGAATAATCGATGCCAAATGCTGCATAACCAACACATGGTATCAACTCCAGTTAAAATCGTTCTTGATTATATGCTAAACAGGGATCAAGGGTCAAGTGAGTGGTGTGCACAAAGACATCAATACCCTGCAGCCAGTATGGAGAGAGACATCACCTGCCTAACTTCCCAGCTAAGAAAAAAACCATCATCCCATTTCAAGGGAAATACTCGGAAGGGGCAAAGCAATCTCACTGCTGGGACAGACCTCAGCTCTGTGTGGATGTGAAAATAACCACACACAACATAACAGTCAAACTTCCCGTTAATGCAGTTTGCAGCTGGCAACATGCATGATGTACCTCAGAAAGAGCAGGAGTGACGTTACAGAGTGCATTTTGGCCCCCTTGCTAGGAGCTGAGTTTGAAGAGGCCCTCATGCTCACCTTTCCTCCCTTCTGTTACACTCAAGGTCTTGTTTTTGGGCAAAAAGAAAGAACACCTTATATATAAGTCAAGCCAAGAATTTATTGTTAATTGTAATCTGAAGAGTCTATTATTGCCAATCCAAATCTAATTGTTATAGAAAAAGAAAGAATAATAATGCAGTTAAAATTATATACGTAACACAATTAAAATTATAACACACACCTAGTTTTTATCCATTTTCTTGGGATTATGCTCACCCTTGCCTTGTTCCTCTGGGTCTTAAAGTCAGCATCTTCAGGCTGCAGAATGACTTAACACTGTAAATCTTCAGCTTCTGGTGTCCTTTGTTGGGAATATTATCACGCTGATGCTCTAGGATCTACCTGAGGTCATTTGTCTGTGTTTCCTAACATGCATTTACACCTTTCTCTTTTTTTCCACTAGTTTGCAGCTCCATGTTACAGCTGAATTTACTGTATGTGGTGTATTTCACATATGCGAAGGGCTCTCTCTTTGTTCTGTTTGCTACCCCTAAACCCAGTTTTTTCCAGCTCCGCATTTCTCTAACTGACCATTGATGAGGAGCTGTGGGGTCTCCAATGCCAAGCCTACGCCCCAGCTTTTATCATTTCGTGCCTGTACAGCTCTACGCTGCACCCTGCGTCTCCAGTTCTCAAGGCCTCTGCAATTGTGCCACTTTGGTATTTCTCAACCCTGTATTGTGTTAGCCGTCACCGTCTCATTATACATAGAATGACTACTTGTTACTGCTAGCTGTACAAAACTGCACCATACAAAGATAAACAAATTTAAAACAAATTACTATAGGCAGCTGGTCAGTTAGAGAAATTGCTGTCACAGGAGGAAGTAAAACAAAGCTACCGGCAGATGAAGAAAAGTTCAGACAAAGCAAGCCCGGCAGGCCCTTGTCCTCAAGCTCTGCAAACTCGCTGCAAGGCTGGTGGCCTGTTGCTAGCAGCGGCAACGCCAGGTTACAGGGATACACCGCTGCACCTCCCAGCATTTCGTGCCTGCCTCTCCGGAAATAAGGTATGCTATCGTGTGGAGGGTTCCTTTAAATTTTTATGATGTAGTACGTCCAATGCAAGTCCATACGTCTCTATTTGAGTGTTCACTGATGAAAGAGATTATCCAGATCAATAGCTATGAGTGGAGCAGCAAAGCAAGGAACAGCTCTTGTTTTCTTTTCACCTCCCCTATCATCCTGTACCAAATTACGCTTTCAGTGCATAAACACATATTTCAGGACCTTTTCTACCACTAGTACTATGCTGCCAAACTGGAGTCAAAGGTTTGAGTCGTTTGTGTCAAAGGCATGGGAAAATCTTCCTTGTAAGATAATCCTCTCAGGACTGCGATTTTTTTCATTTCAGTGGTTTGTAATACACAGGGGGTAGTAAGCAGATGGAACTAGTTTACATGCATTCCTTCATGTGAATTCTTTTGAAAAAGGACTTTTAAAGTAAGATCCATTTGGCTGAAGCCTTTAATGCCTCGTAACAGAAAGAGACAGAACAGTACGGAAAGCCATCTCTAATTCAATTTCCAAAACTGACATGTGGGAGAAAGGAAGCCTGTAGGATTGAGATCATGTGCAGCTACTGAAGGGAATTCTCTGTATTTCATTCCATGTTAAGAAGCATGAAAAAACCCCAGAATTTTAAAACTAGGGTAGATGTTTTGCATATCAAAAGCTAGAGGGGAAAGAGAAGCATCTTTGTGTTTCATTATTTCAACAATGGCTGGCTGGCGATGTGTAGTGAGATCCATGCCAGAGCCAAGCACTTTGGGTTTATCAGAACTAGACATTATGATTTACCTGAAACTGCATTGCGGAAAGCTTTTTCACCAGAAATTTCAAATATGTTTTGGCCTTAATTTACAGCAAAAAGCAAACACAGGATTGCCTTTGAAAGGGAAAGTCCATGATACTCTTCTTCTCACCTGCCAGCAGACTCCCCTCCATCACCTCAAAGTGAAAGAGTCGTAGGGATGTGATTTTTGCTAAAATGGGAATAAGCTCTGAGCTACAAGGGCTGCAGCATCTGAGCCTGTTATTTAGGTCTCACTGATATCTGAAAAACACTAGTTTTGCTGCCAAACCCCAGAGAAAGTGGGGTTTGGCAGTTTCTCCTAGTCAGCATTTACAAAGCTGCAGAAGTTCACAAACTCTAGCTGGAGTCTCCTGTTTCAGTGGACTGGATGCTGGAAGACGATACTGGAAAAAACAATCCAAAAGCCAAACTATAGAGAGCCAGGAGATAAGGGAGAAGGAATCTCTCTTCATCTTCCTCCCATATACGTGCCCTGTGAGAGCTGTGGGTTCAGATCAGTGCTCCAGGCTGTGATGGCAGATCCCCCATCTCTCTGCTGAGCATTATGAATGTCTGTGAGAGCCTCGCTCCCTTGGAAGCTTTGGGGGACATGGACATCAAACTACCTTGGGCTTGCCTGGAGGGTGTCAAAGGCACCTACGTGTGTCCACTGTTTAGGTAGGGAATGCATGCACTTATTTTAAGAGAGACGCTTTCCCAGGGACCTAAAATTTAGAGACTTAAGAAGGTGCACCAAGTGCTAAGCAGATTTAATTCCACCAAGGATAAAAAGTAGCATCCTCAGAAAGCCATGTCTGATGACCTAGCCTGGAGTTACAAACCTGTAAATCTGACTCCAACACCAGGCAAACAGGAAGAAACTAGTAAAGGAGGAGTGCACTTAGACTTTTAATTCCTTCTGTTCTTCTTGTGAATGTGCATCTGTGCTATGCAGGCACTTGAGTTGGTTGCCAGCAGTGCTGCTTTCAGCTGGAAAGTGTTAGAGCCACCCCATGCCTCTCCTTTGGTCATGAGTCCCAGCAAACCTGGGTTAAAGCCCTCGTCATGAGGTTGGCAAGCCTGTTGGCAGAGACACTCTTGATGGACTTTGCCAACCATATCACCTCTGCCTTCCAGTCCCCATTTATCAGTGAGGATGCCCCAAAATCTGAATGGCTGCTTGCAACACCAGACGTGACCTGAAGGATATGACAACTCAGTGCTTGTGGTATTTGTTATTGTGAGATTTTCAGAAGGGCCAAATGTGTTAATGGGTTCAAAGAGGGGCTAGAGAAACTCGTGGAGAATAGCTCTATAAGTGTGACTTCCAGCTCAGGAATGTCAGCATCTGGTACCATTAGGCATCCTGCCATCCCTTCAGCTCCTCTCCGAGGAGAGCTCAGTAAGTCCTGTGTAGCTTTATGCAGATATCTGGGGTATTCTTGGTGGTTAAAATGGCCCTGAGTACATACGGTTGGGCTCTCACTGTTTCTGGGACCAGGTTAGAATTGGGTGGAACCCTCTTTGAACAGCCGTACTTTCGAAGGAGTTGATTGTTCAGGTTCTGGTGGTCACAAGCCACAAGGTTTTGGTCACCGCAGCATTAGGAAAGGATAAATGCCAGTACTTGGCATTAATCTGTTTTGAGATCTGGCCCTGGGTCTTTAGTCTGCTGACTCATCCTTGTACAAATCTGCTCTTCGCAGACAGACAAATGAGATCTTCACTGAGGCAACAGCAACTCATATGCCAAGGTGGCACCATCTCAGGGCTCAACATGTGCAGAGGGGCCTGACAATAGCTAATCCTTCTGGGTGACAAAAGTCACTTCTGAAGTGAGCAGGCCACGGAGAGAAGGGAACCCTTCAGCTCCCTAGACGACCGATGGTGTATCACCGGTGTGTTGATGAGCAGAGCAAATGAGAAGGTGGCTGTTGGGGTAGGTAGGTCTGGTGAATTGTTTTGCCATGCCAACCGTGCCCTGGTAGGGAAAAGCGTCTGACTCACATGCCACCAGCAAGTTTCTGGAGACAGGAACCCAAACAGGTTTTGGTAATTTGGAGAGGAAGCTCCAGAGAACAACAACAAGAAATAACATCGTGTTTGTGGTTATTTTAGAAATGGCACCACACAGACTGAAGTAACAGCTGCGGTCAGACAGGCTCCACAGGCTGACAAGCGAAGCATTCCCCTCACCAGCAGCTAATACACCTTCTCCTCCCCGCAGCCTCCAGCCACTCCTGCAGCCCATGCTTTGCCCATCTCCTAGAAGAAAGAGCGTCTGCCCTCCTCTGTGCAACTAATGACATTGCTTCCTTACCGCCTTTTCCCCTCCTGCCTAATTGTGCCTGCATGATCCCGTATACCTGTAAAAACCCACATTTCAGAGGACTGGGAGGGACAACAAAAAATGATCAGGACTTCCCCTCTTGGCATATGCCTGTGCCAAGAGCAGAGACTTCATAACCACCCTTCTTTCCCCAGCCCACTCCAGCACTTTGTGATCGTCTTTAGGGAGGCCTCTTTGAGGAGCAGCTAACTGAAATCTTCTCTCTGGTTTTGGTTCCCTTCTCTTTGCCCTTTTCACTGAGGACAGATTGTTCTGGGTTTTGTTGCAGCAAGCTGCAGACTGCTTTCCTCTTCTCCCGTACCTCCTTCTCTGCAATGGTCAAGCACAGCTTTTCAAAAGCATCAGAAGGTATTCGATCCTACTGAACGCGGGGTCCATTTAACTGTGTTCTTCTCTGGAGCAAAGAGAGAGGGGGTTGAGCATAGAAGTTTCTCATGCATGTCAGACCTCCATTGCATTGTTTGACTGTGGTTGACAGAAGCTCGTCAACATTTCTGAGAAATGTGAGAGAATAAAAAAAACCAAAACCCCAAAACATTAAGTTTTTTCCACTTTGCCTGAAACCTTTAAAAAACTTAAAGTTTCATTATTTCAAGGCACAGGATAAAAAATAACTGATTTTTGGTAAATATTGCTTGCTGAATTTCTTAAAAAGCTCTTTTCGTTTTCCATTCTCCAACTGAAAACAGATTTGTGGTAGCTTTGCAAGAAAAAAATATTTCAAAGTAACTACCCCCTTTTCTGGAACACTCCTGATCTCAAATCACCTTAAAAAACTTGTCAAGCAACACATGCCTTTAACAGTAGACATAGCCTTAAAAAAATAAATCTATTTGTGCTTCCCCAACGTGAGAGGAAAAGGTCAGGTAAGACAAGGTAAAGGTGAGGAATGCTGAAGATGCGTAACCGGACAGAGTGATCCATCGGGCAGGCGCCGTGCACTCTCCGGGCTGGAAAGGCTCCTCAGGCCGGAGGGATGAGCTGAGGGTCACTGCTCTGGGGTCAGACCCACGTGCAGAGACTGGGCTGCGTCTCTGTTACGAGCAGGGCTGGGGACCGTCCCCAGCAGGCAAGTTGGATGTGACCGCTCTCTTTGGAAGGAGTTCAGTAGCATGGGCATGGTCTGCATAGGCCAGCTGGTCTCAGCTCCGGAGAACAATCATGAGCACAATTAATTTCAGCTGGATAACAACGAACCGCACAGGGAGACAGCATTTTTGGATGTAAAAGCATTTTATTTGGATTGGGAGTTCAATTTAATTGGATTATAGCTTGGTTTAAAATGGGAATACTTTTCCCTTGACAGTGTTACTTACCATGGGGGTTTCTTTTTTTGGTGTATGTGAAATTTTCTCAATTTTAATGGCAGGAAAAAACCCAAAGGTTTATCCTTTAAAATTGGTCTTCTTTGGTGTATAGTGTTCTGATACTTCATGCTTGCTTTTTTTTTTTTTTTTTTTAAACCTGCTAATTTAGTTGTATTGGGAATTAAACATCATGCTGATTCCCCTACCAAGTACAAGTGGATGTGTTCATACTTGCAGTTCTCCCTGCTGGAGAACTTCTCGGCAGTGATGGTCACAGGTAGCACATTAAGAAATAATGCTAGTGTATGTAAACTAACCACGGCAAAATATCCAGTGGCTTCTCTCTTTTGTTTGAGACACTCCTTATAATGCTTATAAGGCACTTCTTATACCTTCCCTCCTGCCTAAATTCAACAAGAAATATGAATTTTTGGAAACTTAAATTGACAAGATGTCAATCTTTGTCATGAGTGTATAGATCATGTTAGATCTCATAGATTTTTTTCTTAGTAGATTCAGTCTGAACTTAGTAGGTTCAGTGCTGAACCACAAACAGAACAGACAATTCAGGCTGTTCAGACTGAGCAAAACCAACAGTCAAACAGGTATATATCAGAGCTACTTAGAAAATGAGGAGGAAAAATTCCAGAGTTCTCATGAAAGCTCTATGTCCTTTATGATAAATTCTGAATTCACTGAGCTCTGTTTATAGCTTTGTGCACAGTAACAGAGCAGGTACAATCAAATAAACTTAATCACAGCCTGATGCAATCTGAGACACCTGAAAGCACATTAATAATTGTTCAAGTTCATAACTCATTAACCAGCTCAGACATGGCACAGTCCAGTTTTCAGAGGAGTGCGTGGAAGGTAGACTGGACATCCATGTGTGTATGTGTGTGCCTGGACTCCCTGGCAGCGGGCAGGAAAGGCAGCAGAAGGCAGCTGAGTATCCAGATGTCAAATTAACTTACTCTTTTGCTTTCAAGAGCCTGTCCTTGCTGTTCCAATCTACATGCACCCCTCTGAAAGCGAGTGCAAATTCTGCATCTGAAGAATTGCTTTACTCAGGTAGGATGCTGAATTTCAAGGGCCCAGTTGCTGTTCAGTGAAAATTATTTCTCCGGTCTTCGATGTCTCTGTTTTGCCTTTGCAGTGTGCGCTGGCAGACGGCAGGGGCTGCTCCTCCTGCGCCGGCCGCCCCGGTCACATTCGGAGCCCCTTATCGCTCCTGTATTCCCAGGAAGCCTCTGGAGATCGATTTATAAAACAAAGATGGCAGACGGGAGGATGTTACCTTGTTACAAAGCCAATATTTTTGTATCGCTGAATGATTAAATAAGGATTGTTTCCTGCTTGTGCATTAATGTACAATCAGTTGCCAGATGGGAGGCATAAAGCACATACGAAGTCTTGCACAAGCTTTGGTTTAGTACCAGGAAGTACCTGTCGATGAAAGATAAGCAGCCCGCCAGGATGCTTGTAATTGCCTAAAATCATTTTCTGCTCGTCAGGAAACAACGCACTTATTCATTCTTGCTCAGTGTTCTATCAGAACCAGGCTTTCTCTCCATTTCCCATGCGCTCTCACATCGACTTGTACGGGCTGCTGTTGCCATCACCCCTGATCCTGTGTGTTCAGCTTGCTGCTGCCGGAGAGGGCCAGGGAGCATAACACAGCCTGTTTTTTACCCCTAAGCAGTCTATCAATACACTGATTCCTTCCCCAAATGTTACACTATGTCACTGATGATGCTTGTGACCTTCTGCAGACAGAGTTGTTAATAGCTGTGTCTAGCCGGAGAGCAATTTTTCCTCATCATATGGGTGTTTAACCTTTTCAGCGTTCTTCTTGCTGCAAATGCACACAGTCTCAGCATCTCCCCAGAGG
>NW_009196031.1:0-575 GCF_000690835.1 Fulmarus glacialis | reverse complement strand
AAAATGGCAATTAATCAACATGAAAAAAAATACACTGGCAACTTGTTTTTCGTGAAACACAATCAACAGGCTTTTACTTATTTTCTCCTACTATGTTTTGAGTAAAGGATTGAACCAGCAAGTTTTTTCAACCCTATCAACTACGGAGTGGAGAAACATGTTAGCAAAACACACGGCTGGCATGGCGATGCTGCACCCTCCTGCAGGCATCCCCAGGCATCTGGGTGAGGGGCAGCACGAGGTGTCTCCCACTCCTTTCCCCCTCTCCCCCCCCTCGCCAGCCCGTGTGGGCAGAGAGGAGAAGGAAGGCATTGATTTAAAAGGAGGTTAAACCAAAGGACTCTTGCAACCCAGCGGCCGGGGAAGAAGTGTAATTGCAGTTTGGGCCAGCCGAGCCACCAGTGTCACCGTGGAGACCGGCTGGTAAACGGCAGGCCTCCCAAAAAAGGGGGGGGCCAAGGCAGCCGGGTGTGTAAACAAGTAAAACGAGATGGACAAGGAAGCTCTGCAGTGAGCCCACGGCCCTGCATCCCCTCCGCTTGCTGCCTGAGCCCGGCGAGAGCCCGGGCGTGGGG
>NW_009196030.1:10578-24616 GCF_000690835.1 Fulmarus glacialis | reverse complement strand
TGGTGTCGTCTGCAAACTTACTGAGGTTATGAAAGATGGAAATAAAATGAAGGGTGTATAAGTACTACTGCATGCTAATAATTTCCGTAAACTAAAATAAAAATGAAAAGATAAAATAGTTTTTCATCTACTTGAGGAAACAATGAAAAAAATCATACAAGAAAATGTTCCATTAGAGAAGAACTAAGTCTATTATTGTTCCCCAGATCTCCTTTGGCTACTGGAGTGGTCTTTGTCATACAAATAAGAGTGAAATACTAGGTCCAATCCTCTTTAGCATCTCCATTAATGGGCTGGAAGATGAGGCAGAGCGCACCCTCAGCAAGTTTGCTGATGACACAAGCCTGGGAGGAGTGGCTGGTATGCCAGAGGGTTGTCCTGCCATCCAGAGGGCCCTTGACATGCTGGAGAAGTGGGCTGACAGGAACCTCATGAAGTTTAACAAGGACA
Organism: Fulmarus glacialis; assembly: GCF_000690835.1. Taxonomy (NCBI): domain Eukaryota; kingdom Metazoa; phylum Chordata; class Aves; order Procellariiformes; family Procellariidae; genus Fulmarus; species Fulmarus glacialis. The sequence goes on along the minus strand of NW_009196030.1, from coordinate 24,166 downwards.
AGGGCAAAGTCCTGGGGAGGAACAACCCCAGGCACCAGTATATGCTGGGGGCCACCCGGCTGGAAAGCAGGTTTGTATAAAAGGCCCTGATGGTCCTGATGGACACCAAGTTCATCACGTGCAATTTTTCACTACCCCAGAGAAAAGGAAAATTTGGGTGCATTTGAAAGCCTAAGAAGTTCCATGTGGAGGAAGCTTGAAATTATCTGAAATTTAGGAAAAGGCTCCAGGTTTACATTGATGAATAACTCAAGGAAAAGGGCACATAAGAAATAAATAAATAATCTAAAATCAATAAGGAATAAGGTTTGACTAGCAAATAAAACTATCTCACAATTGTCAATAATTATAAAGATAGAGTGAGAACTGTAAAAAAATAAGTGTCTAATTTTACCTTTTAAAGAAAATTTAAAACACACAGAAATTTTGTTTCCATAAAGAAGAAAATAAAAAGAATGAGGTAACAATGGAAGTAAAAGATGAAAAAAAGTTGAACAGAGTTATCAACTATTTTAAGGATAGAAATGATGAAGTAGAGTAGTGGGGTTAATTAGTTGATTTGATGGTGGAGATCTATGACAGAATCGTCACTATTTATCTATCCCGCCTGAATGGAAGGTCATAGAATCAGAATATTTTAGATTGGTAGAGAGCACTGCAGATCTTCTGGTCTGACCCTGTGGTCAAAGCAAATCCAGCCTCAAAATTAGATCAAATTTTTGGGGATCTTGTTCAACCAAATTTTTAATATCTCCAAAGATGGAGATTCTTCAGCCTCTCTGGGCAGCCTGTGCCAGTGTTTGACCATCATTATGGTGAAGAAATTTTTCTTTATACCTGATCGGAATATCCCATGTTGCAACATGTATCTGTTATGTCCTGTCCTTCCACCCTGCACCTCTAAGAAGAGTCTGGCTCCATCTTCTTCATTGGTGATCTTAGAGGTCTTTTCCAACCTTAATGATTCTATGGTTCTTTATACTCACCCACTAGGTGGTTACAGATAGCTCTAAGATCTTCCCTCATGTCTCTCTTCTTAAGGATGAGCAAGGTCCCTCAGACTCTCCTAATTCCTGACCATATTGCTTGCCCTCCACTGGACTTGCAAATGCCTTTTTTGCTCCAGGGAGCCCAAAACTGGACACATTTTTCCAGATGTGGGCTCACAAGTGCTGAACAGAGAGGAACGATTACTTCCCTTGACGTGTTGGCAACACTCTTGCTCGTATGCCCTTTCACAAGTCTTTGTGATACTTACATGCAATGCAGAATATTACTGTGCAATGACCATAACAATAATTTCTCATACTAAAATAAGAGGTTATCTGTGTCTCAATCTTATTAAATCAATAAAGTTCAAAGAGGTAGGAAAGATTACTGGTTTGTCCCACCTCTGCTCACAGCACATTCAGTATAGAACTAGTTCTCTGATCCTACAGCCTAATTCTCTGCTGTGTTGTATCTAAACTGAATGTGCTGGCAATACTTTAAATTTATTGCAGTACAGAGGATACTAGAGTGGCTGCTCTATCCAGACCAACTTGAACTGACTTTTCAGGGAAGATTTTGATAGATGATGTAAAATATTTTCATAAATTAAAGCTTTATTACATCTGGTATTCCCTTCATACATTAGTTTTGTAATTCCAGTTACAAGAATGATCAAGTTATCTGTCATGATTTGTTCTTTTTAAGATCAGACAGATTATTGTTCATGATTTCATTGTCTCAATTCCATTTTCAAAAATTCTTCCCTTTCTTTTTCTGTCATACTTACACTCTGCAAAAGAAAGCATCTTTTTTTCTGGCCATTGTTCCCAAGTCAGGACAGCCTTATGGTAAGTCTGTGAGACTCAGTTTCTACAAATTAAGTTCATAGGGAATGAGATACTTGATGCAATCAGCATCTAGGATGATTAGTGTTTCATTCTGAGTTTCTCACAGAGAGTGAGAATCAGTCTAAACCAGAGATGTGCTTGAGCCTCGAATTTCAGCTCAAGATTCAAATGCAGGTCTTGAGCATACTCATCGTAAAGATTCAAGATTTTTCAGGTACAGGCTCTTCTTCAAGGTAGTATGGAAGAGAAAATAATTTGGTTTCAGATTTTGTTAATGATTCAGTATTTTTTCATGACACTTTAACCTCAATATCAAATATGAGCATTTCAGAAAAATAAAAACTAAAACCTTTGAAGAAAAGAAAAATGTTACTGTTTTTCATCTTTATTATTTCTATGCACCAACAAAGTAGCAGAAAAAGGAATGTTGTGTGATGTATTTAAATTGTGCTTTCGACAAGGCTTTGGACAAAGTCTCACAATAATCCGTTAAGAAACCTCATTAGACAAGGTGGAGAAGACGTTGTTGCCTGAGCACAGCAATTTAAAATAATTTCAGACTCTGTGGGGTATCACACCTAATTTCACATGTGACTCTCTGGGAAGTAAGTGACATCATCTGGCCCCGTGGAGGTATCCTAGGTACCACAAGGTGTCACAACGGGAACTATGCACCGATGTTTAGGCATATGGGCGCTGTCTGGAGTATTTAGCCTGTTTCTATCTTGATTTCGATATGTGGGAAACAGGGGAAATGGAACTTAACTTTCCAAAGCTCTGTAGAGATCTGGAACCAGAAAGATCTGTTTATAAGGTAGAAGTTTTAACTATTTTCTACTCCTCCTAAGATCAGTTAGAGATATAATTTTTCTTTTTCCATCCACAACTATCATACAGGAAACTTGTACCTATTCACTTAACTGGCTCTGTTGAAGGGGAACCTGGTTATCACACATATATTTAATAGTTCTGGAATTTCCCCCAGAGTTCTCTATAATATTTTGAAAAGACAAGGAAGAAATTCCCACCTATTCCCACAAAACTGAATTGATTTCCACTAAGGTCTCTGGGCAATTGGTCCAGAATTTAAATTTTACAAAGTTGAAAGCGTTAAAAAAAAAAAAAAAAGATTAAAAAAAATCTTAAGGATACCTAAATAATTAACTTATTAACTAGTAAAAAAAGAGTTTGAAGTTAATAGTCTCAGATCAATCCAACTTCCTTGGCAACTGCCTCCACTTTTCTTCCCAGCAATGAAAAGCTATAGATAAAATTGAACTTTTGATTGAGCTTAGATATTTGTAAATCAAACTGCATGTTAGGTTCTCTAGCATTTCGTAAGTTTGATTTTTTTAACAGATCAGGATCATTATTTACTGTGGTTTTTCACTGTTTCCACTTCTGAATGATACTAGGAAATGTAGAATAAGCACACATGAAAAGAAATAAAATTCCTGCAAGGAAAATGAATTCCTCACTATGAAAACTCTGTATGGCCATAATCAGTTCTGCAAAAATGATCACACATTTCAGGTCTTTGAGTTTTACTGAAAGATTAATTTTGTGAGTTTGAGAAAAGTTTTACATATGTTCTCATTTAAAACAATTCTACTCACTTTGCACTGAAAATGTTCACTGCTATATTTTATTAGCACACTAAAACGTGTGTGCTTATATAGAAAACTGCCAGGCTTGTTACACTGGTTGAGATAGATCCACTACTCAGGTCCTGAATGCTTATGCATGATTTATACATATGTAATATGTAGCCACACATCAGTCATACAAGCAGAAAAGTTTTCTGATAAATTGATATTTCTGAGTTAAAAGTAAGGAAATCATATGATTCTGAATAAAATGTGGGGGCTGTGTTCACAGAAAAAGCAGAAGGTGCCAGTACACTTCTTTCTACTTGAAAATACAACAAAGTCCAGTTTCTGTCTACCAATGCTCACCACCATGCTGCTGACTCTCCTACTGGCCAGATAAACTGTTTAGGAGAAAAGCTTTCTCCTCCTCCTTTAGCATTACCCACAGCACACCAGTTCAGTCACCTCATTCCTTCTCCACCTGCAGTATCTACCCCATTCTCTTCCTCATCCTTTACTTTTTGAACTCCTATTTCCTCTCTCCCTTTTATCATCAGCGCTATAGTATTTATTCTCCAAGTCCTCTCTTATTTCAGTATTTTTCTGCCCACTCTTCTTCCCCTTATTAATAGGACTGGTTCCAGAAGCAAGTCTGAACCTCACTCTCCATGTATGGAAACTCTTGTCATTCCTCTTTCTGTGTGCAGATCTCTGCACCTCATTCCCCTGAAACTTCTTAAGTCATCCTTTTCCTCCCTCGCCTTCTTTCTGCTCAAACCTTTCTGATATTAAGTGTTCACTGTACTCCTTCTCTCAACAGTTACCCTTACTCTGAACACAAAACCACCCAATGTATTCTTTGGGGGGTTTGTTTGGAGATCTGCATTTTCTTGAAGTATTGCACCTCACGTAATCCTATTAAACAGCACGAAACTATGCCATTATCATATACAAACCTCTGCCTACAAGCACAAAATCTAGTCCTAATTTAAAATGCTTAATTGTTAACTGTACTTGTGACATGCAATTTAACCGGTCTCTCTCTAAGAAGAGCATCAGTATGACCATAAGTAAGGTCAAAAAAATCTGGTTTAACTACTTATCAGCCATAAGCTGTGCTTTATTAGAAGAGATTTCTGCCCTCTCTAGAAAATTACAATTTTTGGCCAGAATAAAAATATGTTATAATTTAATTCTTTCAGATGAACACAGGTATCATAAAGATAAGCTGTTGCTTTTTGCTGTCTGCTTGAAATACTCATGTTTCCATTTCCATTCTATCTAATGGATACCTGTCAAAACTCCTAGTGTTATGATTCCCTGTACTCAGAGAGTATCCTTTCAAAAACAAAACCAAACAAATAAAACAAAACAAAACTAAACAAAACAAAACCCAAAACAAAAGAAGAAGAAAAAGAAAAAAGAAAAAGTAAAAGAAAAAGAAAAAAAAAGAAGAAAAAGAAAAAGAAAAAGAAAAAGAAAAAGAAAAACAAAAAGAAAAAGAAAAAAAGAAAAAAGAGCCTGTAACACATTGTAGGCTACAGCTGATGTCTACCGCAGTGCCTGGAGGCAAGAGAATCATGAAGTAGCAGCACTACGATGCCTATAAACTGTATGACAACACAGAGGTATTTGTGGTAACAACACCCAAAACATTTTTGGTGATAATTTTTTTCATCAAGAAGTCTGAAGTTTGTAAGGAATGAAAAGGAAAAATGTTCTGGCTAGGTCTTCCTATGAAACTTAATTTGTCAAGTTAAAAATCCACTTTATTTTTTCCATTTGTATCTGTTTAGGGAAAAATTGCCTGTGAAAAAAAATAAGTCACAACAAATAAAATAAAGCATGAGCATTTATTTCATGAATGTCACTACACATAAAGTTGAAAAATGGTGAAGTGGGTTGTTCATTTCATAGAATCATAGAACAGCTGAGGTTGGAAGGGACCTCAGAAAATCATCTGGTCCAACCTTTCATGGGAAAGGGAGCCCAGATGAGATTGTCTAGTACCTTGTCCAATTGTATATTGAAAACCTCCCACGATGGGGACTGTACCATGTCCATGGGGTGGTTGTTCCAGTGAATGATTGTTCTCACAGTAAAAAATTTCGTTCTTATGTCGAGATGAAACCTCTCTCAGTGCAACCTGCACTCGTTGCCTCTTGATTTCTCCATGTGATCCCTGTGAAGAGAGAGTCTCCATTTGTAACTACCCTTTAAGTACTGGAATACTGTGGTAAGGTCCCCCCAAGCCTTCTCTTCTCCAGGGAGAAAAGACCTAACTCCTTCAGTCTTTCATCGTAGGGTAGGTTGTCCAGCCCTTCGATCACCTTTGTGGCCCTCCTTTGGACACTGTCCAGTCTGTCCGTGTCTTTCTTCAATTGCAGGGACCAGAACTGGACAGGTGCAGCCTGACAAACGCTGAATAGAGTCATTTTAAGGTAATGCAAATAGTTGCTGTAAATGATATGTCAGTGTTTATCAAGAAACAGTAGGACGATAATTGTAGTTGGAAAAGAAACCAGTATAAAAGAATCTGCAAGGTCTAGAATAAGCAGAATAAAACTTCCTTATTTTATCTTACATTTTCTTACATCCTCTTGTTGATAGCTTTTTCCTTGATGCACCTTTGTCCTTATATCCTCAGAAATGTTATGATATTTTTGTGTGATTATTTTAAAACTTTATATGAACCTTTATGTTTCATTCTTTGAATCCAAATATGTTGTGTGATTGTTGCTTCATAAATAAATATAATAATAAAGGTAATAGTGGTTATCTGTAAAGAATAGGTCTACTTTGTCCTTACAAATATATATAAATGTAAGTGTTGAGATGGATATGTGTGGGACAAATTAAGAAAGGATTTGGGTATTGCTAGTGGTTTATAGTTATGCAAACCAAATAATATTTAAAAAAAAAAAACAACAGAAAAATAACAGGTGCATAATGGTATCCTTGAGAGGCTACATTAAGAAAGCTAGAACAGCAGGGGCATTAAAGCACAGTAGTTTAGATAATGAAGTCAAATAAATTGTCTTCATTGTTGTGCCTTCATTGTCATCAAAGTACACTGTGATAAATGAAACAGACTTGTCTGATGAAAATCGTAAACATTCATATTTAATAAACAGTTATTAACGCTTTTATAACATTGCTGGTTTATGTTCATTACATGCTCATTGCGTTACAGCAAGTTTATTTCCTGTTCCATTTCTCCACTGTCATTGTGTATTGCAAGCCTGTGCAAGACAGGTCTATTTTTTATGTTCTACAGTACAGTATGTGAGTAACATTCAGATCTTAATGGAAGTGTCACATCATTTCCAGATCAAATTATCTAGTTTTAACAGCTAAAAGGAATCAAATTAATCAGAAAAAACAGAATACAAACCAATACAAATTTTGTAGTTCCCAAGGTGTTGACTGAAATACATAGAGGTCATGCTTGCCAGTTATCACATTAAATGGAAGTCATAGGCTTACTGGGGTGCTCGATTAGTTATCATTAGTAGTCCTATATTAGGAGCATACATAAAGGTTTAAAATGCTAGGAAAGTGCATAGCTCAAGCGAATTTAATTGCATAAATAGTAACGTGGATTTTTTTTTTTTTTTTTTTTCTCATTAGGTTATTAGGTACTAAGACACAGGAACACACAGAGGCCCAGAATATTTACTCTGACTTACAGGTAATCTTTGCCTTTGAAAGAAGCAAAACCTTCATTTCAGAAAATTAGGGATGGAATCTCCTACTAAACAGCATCACACCATTTTGGAAGAACATGGAGAAACATCAGGCTGTTTGGCCCTATTTCTTTATATATCTCTTTTCTAACTTTCCCTCTGTGCGACTAAGCTACAGCAATGTGTCGTGCTTTTCTAGCATACTTCATAAGCACAAGCTGCCAGAAATAGGACATTGAGTCCAATTGTATGAGACTCCTAGAATATATGTTAATCTTTAGCCTCTTCTTTCTGCACTCCAAATACCCCCAAAAGCTGTTCATTAGCTCAAAAAAATCCATTTCCAGCCTGCCATCGGGTTTATAATTACTGAATCAGGAACACAGCAATAAAGACAAAAAGATATGCAGACTCGATAAAGTTTCTTAAAGACTGTGAGACTTTAAGGCGCTAACCAGGAATATCATAAGCACATACTAGAAACATAATAATGACTTAATGCTATCAACTATAATTGTGACATCCATGGTATATCTATACACACACACACACACACACACATATATACACTCACTTCTTATATGAACTTATTTATATTTATATTAATATTTAAGTTTACATTCATACTGATATTCATATATTTTTCGATTTGAGTGTTAAATGCTGTACCTCTTCCTTATTCAGGCTTCCATGAGGAATCCTATTATTGGAAACTTAACAGATTCAAAGTCACACAAGGATGCCTCTCTGATGTTATCTTTGATGTTTCTTGTTCTACAAGAAAAACTTTACAGAGTTTAAACTGTGGCATGGCCCATTTGCATAATTTATTGATCCTGGAGCACAGTTAGACATCTGCTATTTATTTGTCCTTGCTTTACTACTGGCCATGCACTTTTATAAATACATGCAGGTGAAGAAGATTTTGTGTCATTTTGATGGAATAAGGTAGATTCTCAAGTAAATCTTTGACAATAATGACTCTGATGTGCATGTAAATGGGATATACTAAAACAGACTAAAGATTTTTTCCTTTCTCAGTGGAAAAAAAATAAAGCAATATGTGCAGTAATATTATAAATAGAGAAAAAGCAAAATGCATCTTTTCATGGTACCATAAAATTGGGGGAAAACCGATTTCCCAACTCTGATCAAAGCAACCATCCATTTTTTGTGTTTGCACATAAAAAAACCAATGTGAACTGTTTAGAATATTAACAATCAAATTTCTGCTATGTCTGAATGCTCACTAACCAATTTCAGATTAATTTTCTTAATTGAAACTAATTCCAGTGGTACTTTAATGTTGAACAGCACATGCTCAGGACATAATTTCTTATGCAGGATTTCCCCATGAATATAAAACACCTCTATTTTAAAGTAGTTAAGAGATTAATGCTCATTAAGAATTAGTGGATTTTCAAGCTTCATCTTTTATAATAATTTTTTAAGTTAGTTGAGTGTCAAAATCCCTGAGTATTAAGCATTCTTTCAAAATATGATACTGTTCTTCAGAAAAGATAATTTTTGACTCTTCCAACCTCCCCTGGAGGAGCAAACTGCCACACGATCATAATAATTCATCTATTTTCAGTGGATAACAGTGACAAGTATTTGAAAATTTATATAACAGTGGCATGCTTTTTACTATTGTTACTGTAACAGATGTAAAGTTTATTGCCTGAGAAAGACAATTTCAATCTAGCATCGCCATGCAAATGGTAAGCTGCAATAACCACTCCATATGCAAAATGAGCTTATCTTATCTTGATTTACTGCCCTTACTTCTCTCCCCCACTTTTCCATCTGTTGTACCTTGTTATAAATCTCAACTGAAATTTCTATTAGATTTTCAAATTACTGTTTTGTGCAGGAAATAAAAAAAAATGGGTTCTTGTTCTTCATCTCTTCATGGAGCTCCAGATCAAGAAGTATTGTTTGCCATCCAGCATAGTTTGCTGTATATGACATTGACGATTACATTCTACTTAGATACAATTGTTTTTAACTCATACTTTGGTGTATCAAAGTGTAATCCTTACCTCACAAAGTTTCCAGTCTTTATTTGAAGTCTTCAAGGTTCGGAGAATCATCACTTCCATTTCTGATTTGCTTTCACTGTTAATTGCTTAAAAAAATTCTTTTGCCCCCTGTGAAGTTGTCTGTCTTTAGCTTCCAAACACTAGTCTCTGCTGCGTCTTGTTTTCCTCATCTGCTTTCTGTGTAGAATTGTCTAACCATGGAGGAAATCAAACATTGTAAAAAGTCATCCTTTCCCCCAAAGTGTGGGCAGGAAGTCCTCAGTCCTGATGCTTTCACTACACAAATGCACTCACATTGGACTGCATTGCTCACTAAAGTAGATGTAGGCTATATTGTCCAGGTTCCTCTGTAGCTGAAGGAGAGAAGGAACCTCTAAGACTAATTCAGAACTTTGGCTGAATCACCCTTTGATTTTGTTGAAAGTGCCTAGTTGAAGTATATGAAGTTAAACTGGGACATATCCCTTTAACTAGCTTTAAATCTATTTAGCATGTATAAGATAGAATTAATGTATTTTATCATACAGTATATGACATTTTTATCATACAGTAGCATGACAAATTCCTCATAAACCTCTTACTATTTGAATCAGAGCAATTGCATTTTCCCATAAAAACACACTGACTGATTGTCAGATTCATTATCTTTCTAACCTCTAGTACATATATAAATATGATCATCATCTCAGATTACTTTTTCTATTACTTGCTTAAAATTTTTGTCATGCTAACCATCTTATTGATCATTCCACTTATTCTTTCTAAACACTGGAACATCACTAACATTCTGCTAGAATTTCTTTCATTTTCAAATATTAAAATTAATACCTTATGATCTCCTCAGCCCACTCCTGAATTGAGGATAAGGTGAAAATTATTGTGTGTTTGCTGACTTGATGTTGTTTATCCAAAGATGCTTTTTAATTATTCCCTTGGAACAGGAAATACTTCATTATCTCCATGATCTCTCTCTCTCTCTCACACACACTTTTTTATCATATGCAAAGTAAGAACTCTTAACATTTCTTCATTTTCTGCATTGTTATTAAACAGATTGCCTTCTCTAATTAGTAACGGGCTTACAGATTTGTCAGGATTTTATCACATTTATTTTAAATATATTGCAACACATTAATAAATAACAGTTGTCTTCATAGCTTATTCTATTAGTCACAGACTTGACATTTTAAAATAACTCAGTTGGATATTTTCAATCTTGTTATTTTTAGTCTTCTTGTTTAAGTTGAAACAATAACATTAACTTCTCAGATTTTTAAGTTTTCCTCTGTAGGCATTATAATGGTTATTTACTAATGATTGCAAAACATATGGTGTAACCAATACAAATGTCTTTACATACAGTAATTCTATCAAGTACCAACAATAAAGCAGGTACGAAAACCATGTTCTCACCCACTGCTGTTTGTTTATGGCTTCACAGAGGACCTGTAGTATATAGCATCAAATGTCAGTTCGGCAGTGTAGACTTCCAGCTGACACTGAAGAATCTCACACAAGGCCTAGGCCATGCAGCAACTGCAGTATGTTGTTTTCCCACAAAAAGCAGAAAATAAAAAATGAAACAAAAAAATACATAGAGAAAACACCAGCAAACTAAAGCAAAGATACAAATACATATATATAGACATTTTCATATGTGCATGTTTGTGTGTTTGTATGCATGTATGTACACATATATGAAGCTCTTTGCAGTCAAGTAGACAAAATATAGTTAAATAGTTTGACAACTCTATGCTATGTTGTTTGGTGAACCACTACATATTTTATTCTGAGTGGATGAGTGATCTATATGAGTTATCCTGTTTTTGTATTGAAACTGTACCTAATACAGAAGTTATCGATTGTGCTTTTTAGGGAAAAAACCCAAACAAACAAAATGTATCATCAAATGTAGAAGACAACAATGCTAAAGCAAATCTATTGAAAATATGAAGATTAGGTTATTTCCTACTAGAAGAACAACATGGAAATAAAGGTGCAACTATTCTGAGAGCCTTTGGAAATGTCATATACATATTAAGAATTTTTATGTTTTCCAAATTAGATTTTGACACCAATCTTTTCTCTGCCAAAATCAACTCATGTCTAAAATGAGCATCACATCTGAGTACATACTGTAACTTCCACATTCTCCATTTTTGCCATAGCTTTTGGCAGTTAATGCTATTTTAAGCTTCATAGCCTGGCATTACTCATCTGAACTTTAAAGAAACTACAGCTTGCGTCTATGCATATTTCCAGTCTTTGCTCTGAAATTAATTTGGCAAAGGAGCAGATAGCTGAATAATAGTACACAGGTGAGGAATTTATCTGCCCAAGGCTGTGCATACAGTATCTGGTGTATAAAAATCCCTTTATAAATTTCATCAGGATTTTCAGGTCTCAGGTGTCTCAAAGGTTTCAAATTTCAGGTCTTCTCTTCCTTGAGATGTGTTAGATAACTCTCCTTGTCAGTCACCAGCAACTGGAAGACTGTCTCTCTATTGTCCAGTATGATACTTGCTCTCAAGCCAGCCCTTGCAACTGGAAGTAGTAACTTATTGTCTTTTAGATACTATAAATAATATATTGGAGCTTTTTGACACTTATTAAGGTGTCCTAAAACTCTAATGATTGGCTTGGGGTATTCTTGAGGTAAAGGTACCTGGTTAACTGATTGTTTTGAATTAATATTTAGGCAGACAAAGACACAAAAATCAAATAAAAATATTAATTTACAGCATCCAAAATTGACAAAGCAGATGCATTTTTTTTTTTTTTTTAAAGAAAGAAGAAAAAAGAACAGAAAAGAAAAAAACATTCTTGATCTATTTATAGTGTAATTAATGTAATCTGAAAAGTTCACTTCCTGCAGATGACTTGCAGAAGTCACTTTCCTTCCAGATATTTTTCCAGAATTTTTTCCTTTTTGAGTATTCTGTGCCTCAGATTACATTAAAAAGAGAGCTATTTTTGCAGCTACATATTACATTTAGAGCTAACATTCTTTTACATTTTTTCCAGGATAATCCATCTTCTCTCCTTAATCTTATATACTTCTACCCCTCCACACCCATCCTTCTCATCCCAACACTTCTTTAACGTCAATATACTAATTAGACTAATTTGTCTGTCAAAGTATAAATTAATAATTTCATTTCTTTAGAGATGCATATACTGCTTTTTGAAACCATCTGTACTTGACTGGTCAATTAGCTCCCTGACTAAAGAATAAATTAGATAGGCAGTTTTTAATTTTCAGTATGAATTGTTTCTGTCTAGCGAATCATAGAATAATTTTGGTTGGGAACGACCTTTAGAAATGATGTAATCCAATCGCTTGCTCAAAGCAGAACTCGCCTCATAGTTAGGTCACGTTGCGCAGGGCCTCGTCAAGGCACGTTTTAAAAATCTCTAAGTTCAGAGATTGGGCAGCCTCTCTGGGCAGCTTGTTCCCATGTTTAATCACTCTCACTGGGAAATATTTTTTCCCTTATGTTTAGTTGGAGTTGCCCTTCCGCAACTTGCGATTGTTGATTCTAGTCCTTTCACCACGCATCTTTGGGAAGAATCTTATCTCTGTCTTCTCTGAAACTGCCACCTCTGGAAGGCTGAAGACAGAAATTAAACTTTACTCTCCCCTTTTAGCTTTCTGGTCTCTATGCTAATCCAACCTAGTTCTCTCAGCCTTTTTTTGTGCATCGCCTGCTCCAGCCCATTACCCTTCCTGGTCACCCCCCATGGGACTCATGCTGGTGCCTTTCCTGTACAGAGGGCAGTTCTCCAGATGCAGGCTCACAGGTGCCAAGTATAGCAGCAGCACCACCACCACCATCACTTCACCTTTTCTTTAGGAATACTATGCCTGTCCTAACTTGGAATTTAACTGCACTGAAAACTAAATGATCATCAGGTTTTGATAATAATAAGTCCCTCCTCCACATTACTATTAATGGCCAAAAAGCAAAAAGCTTATTTATGTCATCTCACAATTGTGTATTTTTAAAAATTGTGGGGGTAGACATTTCTTTTGTCTCTCTTTCTTCCTCTTCTCACTAAATGAAAACAAACCAAGTAGTCTGGCCTATAAACTGCCACACATAACTCAGGGTAATCGCCCTGAGTCATGTAGCTCAGGCTGAATGTCATCCTAGTCTCAGGACAAAAAGGTTTTGTATCTTACTATTCATATTAATAATCTAAGGATAATAAATTATTTAACCCTGAAGATAAAGAGGGAACCTGGAGCCATTCAGGAGAGAGAGGAGGACCAGTAGCTTTTTGTGTGTGTCAAAGTCTTCAAGTGTGGGTAGGAAGTGTGAGCCAAACTTTTGGCAGAGGAAAAGGATCAAAGAAGATAGAGATGGCAGGAAGCCAAAATGAGAGGTTACATGTGGTAAAGCTAAGAAGCACGGCTTTTGAGAAACAGGTTT